>NC_142771.1:19050000-19352500 GCF_988280905.1 Pimephales promelas
CTTGCATTGCTGTATATTCAGTTTTACACTTCAAAGGTGAAATGTGTAACTTCTGCACCAAATGGTATTGAAATGCTTTTGTTGTTGTTTTCTTTTTAAGCAATCCAACACGCTTTTGTGTCATACAAACAATGTACGATCAATATTGTTTGGGAAATTTGTTTTAAAATAATTATTATCTGTAGTTCCATTTGGATACACAAGTGGTGCTAAAGTAACACTGCACAAATGCTTTCTCTGTGCTGAATTGATTGCATAAACTGATATACATATATTTCATGCTCTTCAACCCAAGACGTTTTGACAAAATCCATCCCTGCACTTTGCAGCAGATTGAATCAACATGGCCGCTTTATTGTCGAGTTCCCCTCCCCATCTCGTCCCCATGGCGTCAGTCCCGTCTCGTGTGAGGGTACTAACGGACTGTAATCACTGCCGACTCGCGGTCTTTTAAATATTATTGAACAGCACACAAGCAATTCAGAGATTTCTCTGAAATTTATGAAAGCACTTCTTTGGTTTATTTTCAGGGTTTGTGCCCGCATATGTGTGCAGTTCTCGACTTGTGTGTTCCTTTTAAGACCTGAATGATAAACATGTTAAACGTCAGTCTGCTATGTCATCCACACCCAGCCTTACATGGAAATGCCAAGTGTATAAGGAGGGTAAAAGGAAGATATGAGAAAGAACGGGGAGATGGAACAGGGAGAGAGATACTAAAGATAAACATGGAGAGAGGAGAGTATATTTATAAAATATACAGTACATAGGGACGTTGGCTCAACCAGTGGCATACGTTTTGAGGGAAGGGCAGAAGAATGACTTATTATTTAGACTGCTGCAGAAATGACAGTAATCCTGTCTGTGCCTGTGATCTTACCGATCTGTGTCTGCGTCTGCGTCTGCGCTTGCTGCTCCTGCAGACTCTGGCTGTCCACTGAGATGCCACTGTCACTGTGCAGCTTCTCTCCCTCTGGAGACGGTGTCTGATTGGCTGTGGCTGCACGATTATTAGCTGCCTGTTTATTCTGCTTGCAGCTGTTCCACCTGGAAGAAACAGATGCACATGTAGCAGAGTACAAATGAATGTGATGAATGAGAGGAAGGCACTGGCGTTCAATTTCAACAATTAACAGTTATGTTTCCATAGTAGTGGATTTTGTTTTCTTCTAAATATGCCTAAATGTGTTTTAGCAGCTTTATTCTTCGTCATTACTATTTTCTAATTTTCTAAACTTTATATTTATTTATTTATAATTTTAGAACACCATTACAAGAAAGAAAAACAAAACAAAGCAGAACAAGAGACAAAATCAACCTAATAATATTAATAATAAATATATGAATAATTAGAAAAAAGTATTATACGTATATATCATATACAGAATAAAAGTTTTTTGTAAAAAATTTGTAAAAACTTTTTGTAAAAGTTCTTAGGTTAGTGAGTAATCATAAAAACAATTGTCGAAAAGTTTGGGATCAGTAATATTTTTTTTTCAACTTTTCAAAATTGATACTACGAAATTGTTCTTGAAATCATCATTTTAGAATGATTTCTGAATGATCATGTGACATTGAAGACTGGAGTAATGATGCAAAAAAATTCACAGGAATAAATTACATTTTAAAATATATTAAAATGAATATTTTATATTAAATTGTAACTATATTTTACAATATTACTATATTTCTGACCAAATAAATCCAGCCTTAAAAAAGTCTTACCGAATCCAAACTTTTAAACGATAGCTTCATCCAAAAGCAACAGAAATCTACGATATGTCCCAATTGAAACAAGGCCTGAATGTTTCACCACCTGACAATCCTCAATCGTTTTCCATCTGTTTTTATGTCTTTCTATGTTTTACGGATTTTTCTCTTTTTTGCTCACCTCTTAAAGATGATGTAAGCCAGGAGGCCGACCACGACCGCTGCCAGGATGGAGCAGTAGATGGGAATCAGGTTCTCGTTTAGCCTTTTACTAATAAAGTGAGGAGATCTGGGTTTGGGTGTGGTGTTGTCGTCTCCAGGGCTGGGGCTCCACAAACGGTTCGGATCAGTGTCAAGTGAACTAGAGTACTCAGTGAAAGCGGGATAGGTAGGACTCAACGGATCTAGGATAGAGAGAAAGACAGTCACACATATACGTTAGCTACAATCTGAGAATGACTAGGAACCTACATAGATGCACTGATGGTGAAAACTACTGCAGTCTGCTGCTGTATCTAAACAAAATCCACACTCTATGATTATATATAATTTGGGATAATGCGATGCAAAAATGCAGATGGCATATTGAACTGAACCTGTTGAGATGTTAGTGGAAGCTGTGAAATTGACCAACGGCTGTCTGGATGGTGTAATATGATATATAGCCCTTTTCAGCCACTAAAGGCACTATTTGTCTTTTTATCGGTCTTCCTCTCTTTATTGATTTGATGCATAATTTATCGAAAGGCAACCCCCAATAAATTCTTTCCAGCTCCCAATAGAGCACGACAGTTACTGCCCACTTTTTCAGAAGTCTTTGTGCCAGAAGTTTTTTCCCCACTCATCTTCTCCATAGTCATTAAAAAAAGAGACATAAACCAAATTAACCAGTTTTGAGTTTAATCACATTACAAACTTTTGGTTTAAATCAAAGAGTTTAATAATTATAAATAATAAGTTACTCATTAAATGAGGCTTTGCAAATAATGTTGCAATATTAAGCTATTGACTTAAAGTCATTTGGCGTGTGAAGATCAATTTCTGTACGGAGATTATAGTATTATGGAACCCAACAGTTGCACTTCATTGACACACACACACACACACACACACACAATTTTCACTTGTTTTGCTGTCGAACTCTTCACTCTTTCTCAAGAAAAGATTCCAGAATCGAGTGGAGATTGTTATGGTTCATCTTTCATGGCTGTAAAATTGGTGGTGACAGAGTTCAATCTGGCTCAACAGGAGGTCTTAACGTTGCCATGACTCTCTAGAATATTTTCGTTCACAACTGAACTATTCCACAGTGGCCATATGCGTGACTGATTGAGCAATGTTGAAACTGAGAACCTTTGATGCGCAAACTTTGGTTTGATTTATAAGAAGCCACAGTTAAGGATCTTCGGTCAAAAGTCTCTGTTATTAAAAGCAAGAACTCAAGATTTACATGGGTGACTTTAAAGTGGTATGACCAGTTGGTTTGTTGAAATTCCAACTTGAACATGGTTGAATGACGATCTTAGACAGATGACTTAGTCATTAGCTGTTCAACAATTAATTAAAGACCATTGTTTTCTAGATTGGTTAGCATAAACACACACACATACGTGCAGGCTTCTTATCTTCATCACACCTTTCAAACTTGTGGGCATCTGAAGACTTGTGCAGGCAGCCCCCTTTGTTTTCTTTATCGGTCTCTTTCACTTGCTGTCTCTCCCTGAGTAGCTGTCAGTCTTCTCAAGACCATCTCCTCCCTCTTTCGCGAAGGAGACATTCATTCGTTTCCGAGTATGCACTAAAAGTTAAATGATTTCTGAGAGATCTCTTTTTCTTTCTCTCTCTCTCTGATTGAAACAGGGGTATGTGAGTAAATTTGCTTTTGGGGATGTGTTTTTAGCCTGACTGAGCTTGAAACTTGAGTGAAAACACGTCGGCGGTAAAACTCAGCCAAGCCAAAGGTTAACAATTTCAAATTCTTCTTTTTATTTTAATGATTTTCCTTCTTAACGGGGGCGTTTTCGGGATGAGATGCCAAGTGTGAAGTGCTTGTTAACCCTCAGCTGGGTGCCTTCTTTAATGAGGAGTCTTTCTTCTCATCCTCTCACAGTGCTGTTTTTTTCATGGAAGGGATTTTAATGCTTATCTGGCAACCCTTTTCAAGTTTGTTATAATGGTTCTCTTTATCTAACAGAAAACACTCTCGAAAGACTGTCACACACAGCAACCGTTATTCTCGTGTGTGTGTGTGTGTGTGTGTGTGTGTGAGAGAGAGAGAGAGTGTGAGTAAGTGTGTGTGCGTGTGAGAGAAAAAGAGAGAGTGTGTGTGAGTGTGTGATAGACAGGAGGGGAGCGATAAGAGCCTGATGGTTGTGTGTGTGTGTGTGTGTGTGTGTGTGTGTGTGTGTGTGTGTGTGTGTGTGTGTGTGTGTGTGTGTGTGTGTGTGTGTGTGTGTGTGTGTGTGTGTGTGTGTGTGTGTGTGTGTGTGTGTGTGTGTGTGTGTGTGTGTGTGTGTGTGTTTGAACAAATGGATGGCTAAATGAACAGAAGCTTTGCTGTTAAGTGCTCTTATTAGCTGCAGTAATTACACTAGCAAGAGGCATTAACACACACATACACACAGAGACTTATTAATCTGTCTTAAACAAGGATTTGTTATTTAAACGGAATATAAAAGTAGAGAATTTCATACATTTGATGTTATTTGTGCATGTATGCATGTATATTATGTTATATTATCAATTTGTCATTTCAGTTTGGTTCTATTTTTGTTCCACTTTCATTATTGTTGTTTGTTCTAGTTTTATATTATACCAAAAAGAGCACACAAAATATTTAATTTTAAGTCATGAAACCTTATTTTAGTTCAAGTTTTTTTTCCCCCAGTTATTTTATTTATTTATTTATTTTTCAATTCAAACTGTTTTCATTTAGTTTTTGTATTAGTTTTATTTAATTTAAATTTTTTGTCTTTGCAAAAATAACATTCTGTGCAGAAAAGAGGTGTGTATATATTCCAACAGTGCATAAAAGTGTTGTTATTGTTAACTCGAAGTAAAACTATACAAATCTTTTCATACATTTTAAATAATGCTGAAATAAAATAAAATAGGAATATTAGATGAAAAGATGAAATATTGCCTTGTCAAATAAATTGAGCTACAATTACTAAAACTAAAATAAAACAAAATAGAAATATATACTGTAGAATGAAGTATATAGAAAACTGGGGGGGGGGGGGGGTAATAAAAAAGAAAAATGACAAAACAATAACTAAAACTAAAAATATAAAAATGAAAGATAATTCAACATGAATAAATGCTATACTCATATTATATAAATGATAAAAAATATAAAAGTGGTGCCTCATAATGCATCATAGAAAATATAGGCCAGAATTAAATCATGTTCTTTGTCACTGAAGCTCTATCTGAGCTAGAGAGTGATGATGTGACAAAAACTAGCACGCTTGGAGTGAGAAATGAAACCCGGAGAAAGGTTGAAAAAGAGCAGTTACAGGATCCTTTGGGGGGGGGGGGGGGGGGGCTGCTGCTGTTGCTCCAATCCACTGACATACTCTGACATATATCTGTATTTGTGTGTATCGGTGAGTGTGTGTGTGTGTGTGTAATGCAGTAGCTGCGATAGAGGTCACAGATTGAAACCCGAGTGTAAGAAAGTCCAACGGCCTTATCGATCCAACAAAGGAAAGAGCTCAGCACATCTCTCTCTCTCTCTCTCTCTCTCTCTCTCTCTCTCTCTCTCTCTCTCTCTCTCTCTCTCTCTCTCTCTCTCTCTCTCTCTCTCTCTCTCTCTCTCTCTCTCTCTCTCTCTCTCTCTCTCTGTCACCCACACATAGACACATGCCACTTAAATCCGTATGAGCTGCAGGAAGTGAATCACCATACACACGGACCACCAGCGTCGAAAGAGACTGGTCATTCAGATGTGTGCCTTTGACTCTGACTGTGGTCATTCTCACGAAAGAGCTTGTTTTTAATACGCCACTCTCATCAAAGGGTACATAAATGACTGACCCACCAGAGAGATAGACATGAAAGGGTCAGAGATACACAGACAGAGAGAAAGATAGATGGAGAGAGGCAGTAAAGGTCACATAAAAGGTCATGTTAAGGAAGATAATAAGGCACTCGCAGAGCAAGGGTAGACATCTGTACAGGCTACACAAGGACTTCTATCACTGTGTGTGTGATATGGCAGAACAAGGCTGCTCTTTGCTGTAACCGTACACACAAAGGATGATCACATTATCGTCAAGACAGTATTGGGGAGATATTTAGAATACAAATGAATAATAAAGTAGTTGAATTACAGTCACGTTGTGGAAAAAGTAGCTTAAAAGTACAGTAGCTATAGGGTCTGTAATATTTTTTTTAGTTTTTGAAAGAAGTCTGAAGTTATGCTCACCAGGGCTGCATTTATTTGATCAATTATTACAATTTAAAATAACTGGTTTCTATTTTAAAAAGTAATTAATTCATGTAAGTGCAAAGTTCCCCCACTGCTAACGGAAGTTAGCCTGGTTAAAACCAGACCGTTCTCAGTTGTAACTGAGTTCAAGCTTCATAGTCAAATCATTTCCAAAGGGGCGTCACCAACAGACGTAGCTCAAATCATAGATATCATATAGAGACTAGATGCCCTATTGGCCGCTGGGCACTGAGAAATCCGGCCGCCATCTTGAACCGGTCGTATTCCTATTGTGTTGCATAGCAGCAGTAGATGCCAGAGCACTGTGAAGAATATCCCTGCTCAAATCGGCAGACTATCACTCGGGAAATACTTTTTACAAGTAAGATTTAAGAAGTAAGATTAAGATATCCCATGTGTCCTGTATCATAGCTACATGTATGACCTTTGCAGGAAAAAAACGTGTGGACGCGTCTAGTATAAACATGGCTTTACCGTAAACAGACTTTACTCGGTGTCAGCGCGCTCTGATCGGTAAAGGGACACAGACCTCTACCGAATCATCTCCAGTATCCGAAGCACCACTAACTCCGCCTCCGTTTCCCTCGTAAGCTGATATTAATATTTAAACATTCTCTGATAAAAATGTTTGTGAAAAAAATATTTTAATAACAATTTGGCGGTTATAGTGTTCTAATGACGGTGTTCAACTATAGACCATTTCACAAGATGTAAACAACACTGGTCCAGAAGCACTTCCTGTTTCAGTTTGTAACTGTTTTCTTTATTTCACATGTAAAGAAAACATCTTAAAGATGTTTGTTTAACTTTTTGATTCAGTTTTAAATGTTCTGTTGGTTGTATTTTATCCCAGCTTTTATGTAGTGTTAAAAAACTGAAACAGGAAGTGCTTCTGGACCAGTGTTGTTTACATCTTGTGAAATGGTCTATAACCTCACACCCCTAGTTCCACAGCGGAAAAACAGCTTTGTAAAAGTACAAAATCTGTGTGTAAAGTCATTGTGCAAATCTAAATTTACCGGAAGTTGTCTGGGTTAAAAGTTAAACTGTTAAAGTCCCAGGCTTTAACGATAAAACAAGCCATCTCATTTTAGCTTTTTTCACATTTTTTCCTCTACTTGTGTCTTACAGGAAAGGCAAGTGAGAGCAGGAACTGATACCAGTGAAGCTGAACAGTTGTGTGTGTGAATGTAACAAACAGCACTTGCAGATGTTTTATGATTTACCGGTTCCATCTGCAGAGATCTCTCATCTCATTATGGTGCACTACAGCACACACAGTAAGCAGAGTACTTCAAGTCAAGCATCTGAAACACCATTATAGCAAATATTCACCTAGTAAATCAGCTAAAAGTGTGTAATTTTTAATCAAATTGGAGAACAAAAGTGAAGACTTTTGTGGCTGCATTTCTTTCCAAACATTGCTGTTTATCGAGGCTGCTATACTAAAGTGCCCAAAGTTTGAGTTTAGGACGGGACTATCTGTTTGCCTGTGGGGAGAATGTTCAGGAAACCTATTTGGAAACAGTCACTTTTGTGCAAATTCATTTGCTGCCACTACTGGTGTAGAAATTTCACACTTCACACTATAGGATGTGTCAGGGCACACTTAGCATTTACACTATAAATTCCATGTGATCACACACATTTTTCAGCGACCTCCACATGTGGTTTGAGTGATCCAATGACAAACAGTTTGGACCCCCGTTTACACCTGTCTTTAGCATTGTCCATTTGTGATCAGATTACCTGAGACAGATGTTAATGCAGGGTGTAACACACACCAAAGACGGCTGACACCAAACCCCAAACGGACACATCCTGCAGAAGCCATAATGACCCTCACACACATACAGCCCCAGGCTTCAAACATCAGACAGGCCCACCGACCAAGTGCTAGCACACTAATGCAATGACACGCCACATTACATGCCCTCTCCAGCCATGGAAACTGCGCTTTCTCTGTGTGTTTGATTAAAGAGGTAGAAAAAAGGGCCAGCGCTTCGCTTGCTGGCCACAGCCCCAGTGTTTCTTAGGGAACCATTGGTCAGGTTCAACTAAAGGCCCTGATAAACTTCAAGCAAAATTGTAAAACGAACTGATGTGACGTCATTTCGAACAAAATTAGGCAGAAACAAAGTTCATTTAGAGTTTGTTTTGGGAGTTCAAAACAGCTTTCTAAAGCTATCTTGGTAAACACCTTTGTTACTACCATTTGTCCACGGAGATTACGTAATAGTGTGTGCAGAGGCTCCGCCTTCTTTCACGTGAAAATCTGTTCTGGTTCATTTGGCCTGTTCAGTTGGTTGAGGTGAAACATCCGCAAGTGAAAACAAGGCGTACTTCTGATGAAATGTGACAGTGACACTTTGTTTCATGTTTAATACGATACATATGCTTCATTTGAACTTTACTGGACTTAACTGGAGTGCTATAGAACTTGTCCAAACATAAGCACGTTTCTATGATCAGATGCTTTTCTTGTGCTATATTAAAATGCTTGCTATTTTCTCGATTTTGTTGTGTGTTACTGAGAGGAAAGTGTGCAGCACAGATTTACATATTCATCTAAACGCCACTCTCAGCAGTGTGGGTGGTGTCAGACGTTCGATAACAGTACATCGCTACTCATGTTTTACCCATAAACGAAGAACGAAAAAGAACTTCACCATGAGTATATCTGGGCCTTAAGTCCTAACAGAAACAAACATTCACCTGGGTGTTTGTTTAGTTTGTTTGAGGAATATGAAGGACTTTTGGGAGAAAAGGATGTTTGTTTTATGTTGTAATTGTGTCATTTTTCTATTGGTTTTGTCTTTGTAGCAAGTCTACACCAAATTTCCTCTTGGGGACATTAAAATATACTTTTTTATTATATTATATTATATTATATTATATTATATTATATTATATTATATTATATTATATTATATTAGTGATTAATGTCAGCAATTTCAGCACTACTAGTGGCACCACACAGAATTGCAGTCTGTTTAAACAGTCGTGAACTGTTGTTTTTTGTTTGTTTTTTTAAAGCAATATGCTTTTTATAAAAGCAAGAAGCCACATGAGGTTAACAGTGATGTTTTCCCCCCCTGTTAAAGAGGTTTTAAGAACATCTATAACCTGTTGTAAAATCCCTGTAATGCACATGTTTGCTTTTTATACGTCTTGCAAACCGCAAACTGAGTATGTGTGTGTTTGCATGTCACTGGATTTGACCTTTTGGACAGTTGTGACCTCTATAACTACAGGGCTTTGCACATAATATCTGCACTTTGACCTTTTCAACTGCAGGGCCACAAGCAGACACACGCGGAAATGACCCAGATTGATCCTTAAACACATGGAGGCAAGCAAACATTATGACTGAGACTGAGAGAATTTGGCTGTTAGAAAGAGTGTGAGAGAGATCAGGCACAATCACATCTTATACAGCCAAACAGAACAGTTGGTGTTTGTGCAGTTGCCCTTAGTGACTGACCACAGGCTGCAAGTACTCTTTGTGTGCAACTCAAATATGCAAGAAAAAACGCAAGTAAATAAATTGAAAAATTAAGTAGAAATAGTTTGACAAACATGGGAACAAAATGTTTGTAACAAACCATCATAAACTATATTTCTAGTTTTTTTTTTTCGTTTAGATTGCGTCATTATTTTGATGAATAATTGCATTATTTTATTTCAATTTTGAGTGCATTATTCTCTCACCATGACACCATGCATCTTCATAGGGTGTGCAATTCCTGATGAGAATCTCTATCCCCTCCTCGCAGATGGTGCAAGGCATGCAGGGGTCCAGCGAGCTCTCCCGATCAGAGTAGGTGTCTTCCAGACACTCCTCACAGTCCGTGTCATGGGAGTGCTTGCAGCCATACAGAACTCCCTGACCGAGGGGACAAACAGTGCAGGCCTCGCACTGGCCAGTCAGGTCGTTCATGAAGTAGCCGTAGTTGCACTCACACACAGCGTCGTTCGAGTCGGTGCAGGGGGTCTGCATACGCATGAGGCCTGTGCACTCTCTACACGTCTGACATCTCTCTGTGTGACTGAACGTTTCAGAGAATGTCTCACCTGGAGAGAGAAAAAGAGAGACATAATCAGAACGACAAGATAATTACACTATAATCTGCCCTTCTGCTGTAAATAATGACCCCTCAGGTTAAACATTACGTCCTTAGTACTTTAATTATAATAATAATCAGACAATATGGGCAAGGAAAACCAGTCAGGCCCGTGAAAACAGACAAAGAGAAAACAATTGGTAATCAATGGAAAGAACAATGTGCTGCATTGTGTTATCGAAATTTCAGTGTGTTCAGTTCTGTTCATTTCAATATGGCAATGATTTCTGCAGTCAAAACACAAGTCTACCTGGCTTTACTGTATACATAATGCATCTGAATTTAGTTTAAACTGCTCTCGTCATAAAACAGACCCTCAACATATTTCAGAATCGCTGTGCAGTCCAACGGAGAGACCAAGGTTTGTCCGGTTGTGGCGTAAGAAATATTGGCTACAATGAGCATTTTCTACATAAAAGTAGAATATAAATTATACTATATTTCATTATATTATAAATGTTTTGCCGGTGACAGTTGCGGCTCATGATGTGGTCACTAGTGAAGTGTTTTGGACTGTATGCGTTCCTGTGGTGAAAGCAGACAGTCAGTGTTGTCGTTTTTCACATGGCATTCATGGATCAGGTGAATGGCTCAAAAGCTGTGATTTCTACATGTTGCGTATTTTCAAGTGGTTCTACACCATATAATCATTGAGATGTAAAGCACTGCTGATGCCACTTTATAGGTACATCTTGCTAATACTGGGTTGGACCCCTTTTTTCCCAATTAACTGCCAAAAATTCTTTTTGGCATAGATTCAAAAAGTTTCTGGAAACAGAGATTTTGGTCCATACTGACATGATGGCATTATTACTAAGATGCCCAAAGTCTGACAAGAAAATCCCCTCACACAATTACACCACAGGCAGCAGCCTAAACCATTGATACAAGGCAGGATGGATCCATGCTTTCATGGTGTTTACGCCAAATTCCGACCCTGCCATCTGAATGTTGCAGCAGCAATTGAGACTCATCAGACCAGGAAAAATTTTTCCAATCTTCTATTGTTCTTTTTTGGTGAGCTTATGTGAATTGTAGCTTCGATTTTCTGTTCTTAGCTGACAGGAGTGGCACCGGTGTGATCTTCTGCTGCTGTAGCCCTTCTGCTTCAAGGTTTGACGTGTTGTGCATTCAGAGATGCTCTTCTGCAACCTCGGTAACAAGAAGTGGTTATTTGAGTTATCGTTGCCTTTCTATCAGCTCGAACCCGTCTCCTCTGGTATCAACAAAGCATTTTCACCCACAGAACTGCCATTCGCTGGGAATTTTCTCTTTTTCAGACTGTTCTCTGTCTAGAGACCCAAGAGATTGTTTTGTGTGAAAATCCCAGTAGATTAGCAGAATCTGATATACTAGACCAGTCCGTAGCAAGAGCCATACCATGTTAAAAGTCACTTAAATCACCGTTCTTCCCCATTCTGTTGCTCAGTCTGTACTTCAGCAGATCGTCTTCTTGACCAGTTGCTGCCATGTGATTGGCTGATTAGATATTTCCATTAACAAGCAGTTGAACAAGGGTTCATGTCTTCTTTGCTATTTTCTTTGCCTTTTCCAATCATTCCAAGAACTTCAACTTAGTTTTTGAAAGTTTCTTGACTTCAAATTGACTTTGAAATTGAAATTTGACTTCAGATTGACTTAAATTCAGACCTGAAGTAATGAGTAATGTTGCGATTAACTTTATTAAAGGGCTTTATGAAAGAGCTTTTCTCAAGAAGAGTTTTTCCCCTATGTGAGAATTTGAGATGCCATTGAAAATAAAACAAGGAGATGGAAAATGATTGCAAAAGCTGTAAAGCTTTATTCAAAGGGGTTGTGTGCGGTGAATCTGAGTGAAATCTGGTTTACTGTGGAGCAAAGAATGTGCGACAGATATTTTGGATGGCTTTTTAAAAATATATATATTTATTATTTTCACATGAACATTTTACAGAATAGGTTTTAGTATACACGTACACAATCTTTATCTTTCCCTAGATCTTGTGTCTCTCTGATAACAGGAGAGGTGAGAGCAAGGATTAGAGGACAATAAGACTATGTTTGTTTGTTTTTGTTTTTACAGGAATGAGAAAGCAGTTTATGCTTGATGTTCTTTATAAAGGTTGTTTTAAATGTCTGGTCACGGCCATGGCAGCTCTTGCTTGTGTATATGGTGTGTCTTGCTTGTGTAAATGAACATTTCTCATTACATTTTTCAGAAACCAAATGATCTTCTTCTATGGAATTTTAGGAGAAAACATCTGAGACAAAGTTGATAATTAAATGAAACAAATGACGAGCCTTTCTGAGCCATAACATTTTCCTCTGGACGATCGTGTGGAAACAGGAGGTCAAGTATTCATTATATATATAACACAACATACTTTACACAGCAATAAAATGTTAAAACTTGTTCAGACCAATTTATCTTAGATAATCTGTCATAACCATAAAAGGATCTGACAGATAAATCTGAGCTATTATATTGGACTATCAGCTTCTCTTTAATAGTACAGCCAAGATCTTACTACAGAAAGCAAAGGAATGTGAACAGGATGTGAACAGGATGAAAAGGCAAAAACATCAGTTTTGTTTTAGCACAGCAAGAATGAAACTTGTTTTAAGTCTACATAAACATTTAAAGGTGGAATCTACGAGTTAGAACCATTAACACCAAATAAACCAGCCGTATTTGTCTTAGGATGAAGATAATATTTCATAAAGAAAACCTCAGAAGCACACTCTAAAACAGAGATCCGCAGATACACATCCGCACATTCACAATAAATGTCATCACCAGCAAACTAATCTGCTATTTGGTTCTCCATAAAGTAAGGGTAAGATAATATCAAGAATTTTAAGTCGTGTTTGTCTCTCACCTGTGTGTGTTCCTGTTGTTTAATTACCATGGTGCTAAACAAACAAACAAGCAAACAAACAGAGATAGGCCGAAAAACATCCAGATAGATATCTTCTGGAAATACTCTTGTATTCCTGGAACACAGGACAGCTTTTCATCAAACAACACAAACATGAAACAAACACAGTCACACAGCTGTTTTCCACACTGATCCAGAGGAATATTTTATAACTCAGATGTTGCTCTTTTATAGCTTAGCAGACCTAAAAATTCTGTAAATGTCCTCATGTTGTCCTCAATTTTCATTGATAATCGTCCCCTGCAGTTGACTGTTAAACTCAGATCAATAAACTGGCTCAGTAAGCAAAAAAAAAAAAACTATTTAGGCTCTCAACATAGCCGAAGTGCGTTAGTAAGTAACTATTGCTTTGATTTGAACTTTTGATTTAAGTGTTAACTATGTTTGTCCTAAGTTTCTGACAATTGTTGACACGGTAAGATTTCAGTTGTAATATCATATCAATTTGATGTGTAATGTTCCTGCTGAACTTAGTTCATGCTGAAAGTTGTGATTGCAAATTGATGAGAACACACTCCCAAAATAAAGGAACCAGAATAGGGGTTTACTGCAAATGCTATATAAAGTAAGAGGTATTTTGGTTCCCCAAAGAACCTTTCAGTTATTTTAAGTGTAAAGAACATTAAATAAAATTTCCACTATCAAGATCTCTTGTGCAATGGAAATTGTCTTCTCTTTTGAAAATAAAGGTTCTTTATTGCTATTGATGGTTCCGTGAAGAAACTTTAACATCTATGGAACTTTTTCCTTGCACATAAATGGTTCGTACTGGATGTGGCATTTGCTGTGAAAACTCTCCTTTCAGACTGATCTCATGAAGTAGCGTGTGTATGACACACCAATTCGTATTTCCATTTTTGGCGTGCTATCAAGACGCATAATCGTGTTTATGAACGCCGTTGACTTAACGTTATTACTGAATTTATAAATATATGACTTACCTCAACCCCGTACCTAAACCTACCCGTCACTGAGGTTAATAGCATTTATGACTGTTCCCTTACCATCCTAGGAAAGAAAAAGATCGCTCCCCAGATGTAGATGTACATTTTGCTTCGTTTCGCTCGGACATTTGACGGCGTGTAGACACGCGGAATAACGCGGATGTTAATGGCTTAGACATACACACGGATACACGCGGATAGCTCAAAATGCGTAGAGATAACGCCACTTGACTCGAAAGTGGTGTGTATGTTTACGCAAAAGTCATGATGTCATGTTGCTCCTTTGGTACCTTTGTTTTTTGAGAGTGTGTAGCTTTCCAAAAGCTATTCTTAATGCCGTGCTTTTCCTATTCTTCCCGTGTCTTTGTGCCTGCGACGTCGGATTTTTTGACCATTGTTGGTGCAAAGGCAAAGGGTTATACGATGATGTCCCAGGTTATCACTCCCCTAGAAGCGCATCATTACTTAAAAAGCCTGCGCTTCCCTCTAGACTGTGCAGAATCACATCCACGCTGGTAGGGAAAGCTTTTCAGGCGGCGGGTCAGGCTGGTGCTGCCCTGCACAGCATGGCGATGTTACAGCTGTGCCAGGCTGAGCTGCTTAAAGAGCTGGGCACGAGCTGGGGAAATGTCAGTGAGGAGGCGTTTTCTGAGCTGCACAGTGCCACAGATCTGTCTCTCCGTGCGATCGCTGATCTCAGTAAGAAAGAAGAGGTCCTGAAGCCTTTGTGTGCCCAGAAACTAAGGGGGTGTTTCTGAGGTTCACTTTCAGGGGCGAAGCTTACCAATAGCGGGTTCTTCCGTTCAGCCTAGCCTTGTCACCCAGCACATATACAGTACTAAATGCATGGACTCCAGGGCATCCGCATGTTAAATTACATAGACGACTGGCTCATATTGGCCCAGTCTCGAGAGCTTGCGCTATGACATTGAGATATCGTCCTCCTAGCTCACCTTCAAACTCTGGGTTTCAGACTTAACGCCAAGAAAAGCGTTCTTTCTCCGGCCCAGAGAACTATGTATTTAGGGGTCGTATTAGACTCCATGTGGGCACAGTTGTCTCCCGCACGTGTCGAGTTCAAACACCCCAAGCAATGTTCTCCTTCTCCTCACGATAAGAATTAGTCTTCCTGTGATAAGATGTTTTTATCAATCTGCGATCACAACAACCCGGTCTCATCCCAAGACGTCATATAACTGACGTTTTGGGACGTCTTTTGACCATACGTCAATATTCGCCTTTTTAGGGCCCCCTTAAACGTCGGTAGATGAGGTTATGGGATCCTAACTCTACCCCATACCTAAACCTAACCCGTCACCTAACTGACGTTAAAGGTAAAGCGTCAGTTGTATGACGGCCCGGGATCGCCATCTACCAACGTTTAAGGGGGCCCTAAAAAGGCGGATATTGACGTATGGTCAAAATACGTCCCAAAACGTCAGTTGTAAGACTTTTTGGGATGAGACTGTGTTAATCACAACTCAGGGATTTCAGTATAGAGATTTCAGCAGGAACAATATTCATCAAAATCTTCAAGAACAAATTATCTAGGCTAGGTTATCAATAGATATTACAGCTGAGCTGTAATTATAAGGCATCGCTGTGAAACCCCCCTTTTAAACCCTTTATTTGAGTGCTAGGATGTTAAAGGTTCTTTGTGGCACCATATTTACCTTTATTTTTAAGAGTGCATTTTGGGATAAGATCTCTTGAAGTATGTGAGATTAGGGAATCTTTTTTTAGGAGAAAATTGAGCAGCCTCAGACTTAAGCAAAACATTTGAGATCACAAAAAGAAAAACATTTTCTTTTTCCACATTTCACTTTATGTATAAGAAGAGTATTCATCATTGCAGTCTGTTTATGCTTGTTTTACCAACAGATCATTTCTTTTTGAATCTAGAAAAATTTGATGCTTGAGGGTGGGGTGTTCACCTTTCTCCCAATCTTTGGACGGAAGATTTCCTAAAAACACTCGATGTTCTGTTCTTGTCATGTTTGCTCTTGTTGTGCAGGTGATGTTAAGTCTAATGACTTGGCTACCATAATCAAGGCATCTAAAACATGCAAAAACAACTACTCAAACATGTTGTACTAACAAATATGAGATTGCTGATGCAGTGATAAAGCGTTTATTATTATGCCCAATTTCATAATCTATTGTATTCATTCCCAGATTATTAGATTCGTTAATTACCTTTTGATGTTGTAGGTACAAAATGTAGCACTTCTCCATATCACACACACACAGTTAATAATGTTCTTTCTAAGAGCAATAAGCTGACTGGTCTCCTGTGCTCTGCGAGGAGAGGGAGATGATGGGTAAACATATGGGTCGTGTGATGCAGGCAATGGTGAGCTCTGAAAGTGTCAATTCAGCCGGACAAGCCTTTCAGCCCATCTGTTTGTTGTCTCGCTCTCTCTTTCGTTTCTCCTTCATTAATTATTAATGGATATATATGACCTCGTTCTGCAGTGGATAATTCAAAGATCAGACCATTTGTCACCCAACTAAGGCTGGCCTAGGAAAATAGCTAAATTTTCTATCTATCTATCTATCTATCTATCTATCTATCTATCTATCTATCTATCTATCTATCTATGTATATATATATATATATATATATATACTGTATATATATATATATATATATATATATATATTATCATCAACATCAGTTTGTCAGTTTGTAATTACTAGACGTACAACCTAGAAGCTTTGCGCAGTTTCACTATGTGAAATCTCGAGGCCCACAGAGAAGGAAATGAATAGTTGAATAAAGTTGTTATTTTTGGTTGTTTTTTGCGCACAAAAGTATTCTCGTTGTTTGATAAACTTAAGATTGAGCCATGTAGTCACTCTATTTTAACAATGTCTTTTATAACTTTTGGGCCGGCCAGTTTCGATCCCTTAAGAAGACTATGGAGGAGTGATCCAGCTCTCAGAATTAATCAAAAATATCTTAATTTGTGTTCCGAAGCTGAACGAAAGTCTTACGGGGTTGGAACAACATTAGGGTGATTAATTACTGATAGTATTTTAATTTTGGGGTCAACTAACTCTTTAATTTAAAAATGATAAATTATTGTAAATTATGAATTATGAGAATGTGACATGCTCAATATAACTGTTATCTCATGAGTCCAACCTATGGTATTGTTTGTCTGTTTTGTGTTCACTGTAATATCCCTGCTGCCTTTGAGAGAAGAATACATGACATGGCCCACATGCCGCCTAGCTGATCTCCATCTTACTTTCATTACTTCTATAGTTTGACTCTACTTGTGTTTACTTCTTCATTCTAGATTCAGTTCACTTTAAACATATCATATTTATAGTGAGTGAAAACTAGTGTGACATCCCTATTGAGCGTGTGCATACAACCATGAACAGATGAACAGAGCACCAGCCACGTGTTTGCAGGGATTCACCTGAATGCAGCCTTCCTGCACTGATTATAAACGGATATCACAAAACTAACAAAAACAACGGAGGGCCCCCATACACATGCTCTGCTGATGACTGTTTACACGCATAATAAATAGCTCCATCTCACACAACCATTTCTCTCAGGGGGGCAAATGGAAAAAGACTACAGCTGCATCATGCGGTGTGTCTTCCTGTAACGTCATCAGCTGAAGTCTGTGCGTTTCTAACCCTAAAATCAGCCAGGTGTGTTAGATCTTTTTACGCTTTTCTTTCGGAGCTGGTTTTCCGCTTGGCTCTCATTTGCTGGAGGAGAACTGTAACTAGAGATGTTTGCCAATATTTTGCTGGCACTTTTTAAAAGATTTTGTAAAGTAACTTAATACGGAAAGGGCCTAGAAAAGAAAACGTCCATTGCGTAATGCACAATTCTGATCTATAATCACAACCACATTGGTTTATCAGAACAAACTTAAATGTGTTTCTCGCTCTCTCTTTCTCTGTTTTCACAATTCAGTTGTTCTTTATTAGTAAGACCGTTTCATTTATAATACAGTTAAAGTAATAAATCAAAGCTGAGTGGAACGATAGAGCGGCTGCACAGGCCAATAAAAACAGCAATGGCTACAGTCCTGAGTTCTGCTTAAATGTTCAGTAGCATTAACCTCTATCTCTCTCTCTCTCTCTCTCTCTCTCTCTCTCTCTCTCTCTCTCTCAGATGAATACTGGTCTTAGTCTGAATGGGTTAGGGCAAATGATGTTGCCTGTGCTTAAATGCATTATTATCTAATGCTGTTATTTCCCAATCCCCATCAGTCATTAGTCAGCTCTCTCTGAATTAATACACTGACAGATTCCAGTTCAGCATTGCTCTTATGGTACCTATAACAAACAGAATATATAACAGACTCACGTTCATTCACATTTCACCTCAAAACGCATCCAAAATAAAAGTCTGTGTTTACATAATATATGTGGATTCACTGTGTATAATTATTTTATATATAAATACACAGACATGCTTGTATATATTTAAGAAATATTTTATTATAAATATTTTATTATTTATTATATTTTATTATATATATGAAGAGTTCAGATGCAAAAGCCTCTAAATGCCATTTGAAATTTTCTTCTTTAATGATGATTTTTATCAAACTTGTATATTTAAGTTCAGCAATTTCACTTAAATAACAATTAATAGGTAATTATCATTGCCATTTAAGTGAAATCACTGAACTTAAATATACAAGCTTGATAAAAATGATCATTCTAGAAGAAAAATTCAAATGGCACTTAGAGGCTTTTGCATCTGAACTCTTCATATATATATATATATATATATATATATATATATATATATATATATGTGTATATATATATATATATATATATATTATAGTAAATATACTACTGTATATAGATTTCTATATAATTTATATTATATATAAATATAAATATTTTATATATAAATAATATTTTTTTCTTAAATATACATGCATGTGTGTGTATTGATATATATATACAAAATAATTATACACAGTGCACTCACATATATTATGTAAACACAAACTTTTATTTTGGATGTGATTAATCGCGATTAATCGTTTGACAGCCCTAATATACTGTATTTATGATAAAAAAATATTAAATAGAAATAGAATATGAATTATTATTACTTTAAATATATACAGTAATGGGAAATTTAATAGAAAGTCCTTAATTGCCATAAAATGTACAGCAAAAAAATGTCAATTCTACTAAAATATATGCTTACATTTTTAACCCCTTAAGTGTCCTATACTATACAAAACCTAAACTAATCTTGACAAACTATATGTCATTTGAAAGCTTACAATCTAGTTTCCATATTTGGTGACTGATTTTTAAAATAAATTACAGAGGAGCCGTAATTTATCAATAAGCAACAAGAAGGCGTGTTCAGACCTTTGTTTTGAAATAGCAATGAACATAAAAAATCATGAAAGAAGGGTAGAAACCTCAGCAATTTCTGATCATTATCATACAGAAAATTTACAAAACATAAAAATTAGGTATGATTTGATTACAGATTTAATTATTGCAAACATATCACATTTGCTTTATTAATACTACACTATCATTTTTGATTTATTCATAAATCAAAATAATCAATGCATAAGTAGTATCAGTCTGCTATTATGTGTGTGTGAGAGTCAAAGATGTTGGCCTGATGCGATGGTGACAGGTTTGCGTCAATCAGTTTTCACTTCGATGACTGTGTGTGTGAGGGAGGAGGAAGAAAGAAAATGGACAGCTAAATATTTTAGTAGTTGCTGATGTGTGCTTGTGTCTAGACTGGGTAGGGGATGAGGGGGCGAGGATGCATGAAAGAGGCGTTTGTGTTTGTGTGTCTTTGCCAACACTAGGAGAAAGGGGAAAAAACAAAAAGCACCCAGTTTGGTTATTGATGTAAAGTGTCCTGTCCTGAAACATAAGATCTTCTCTATTTCAGGCCTGCCGTCCTGAAAGCTTCGCAGCGCTCTCTTATTGAGAGCAGAAAGTAGGATAGAGCCCATTTAGGAAACATTCACAACAAAAGAATGAGACCTGCTGTAAAACAGGAGGAAAATGTGTCTCGTCATTTCCAAATGTGTCATTGCCTTTTCAAAATATTTCTGTGAATCGGAAGAATATATATACTCTACCATACAAAAGCTTGGGGTCAGGAATTTTTTTTTAAGAAATTAATACTTTAAATCGATTAAATCGATCAAAAGTGACAGTAAAGTTTATAGTAAAGATGTATGTGAACAAATGCTGCTCTTTAGAACTTCCTATTCATCAAAGAATGTGTTTTCCCTAAAAAAAATATTAAGCAACACAACTGTTTTTCAACATTGATAATAATAAGAAATGGTTTTTTTGAGCAGCAAATCATATTAGAATGATTTCTTAAGGATCATGTAACTCTAAAAAATCTGCTGTGCCATCACATGAATAATTTTAAAATATGTTCACACAGCAGTTATTTAAAATTGTATCACTACACAATATAACTGTTTTTACTGTATCTTGCTCAAATAAATGCAGCCTTTTAATTAAAAAATGGAGAAAAAATAATAGCTACCCCCAAACTTTTCAACGATATTTAATATAAAACAAATATAATCTAAACATTTAAAAATCACTATAATGTTCAATTCAAGAACCAACTTCATGTTCAGATTTCTCACTTTAAAGGTACACTGTGTAGTTTTTTTAAGAATTTTATTAGCTAAAATAAATGTCTTTATTTATAAATATGCCCTCATTAGTGTAAAATTACCTCTGCCGATTGATCTGACATATCCTCGTAAGCAAAGACTTTCTTATATTTAATTACATGGGATGGGTCAGTCCAAGGAGGCTTCCATGTCGTTCCGCCATCTTGAAAAACTATAATAGCAGAGAGGGACAAAAAGCTCTAGCCTACCTAAACACGTTTTCGCTCAGAGCCAGTCTGCACTGCACGGTACTTCATAATGCAGGGTCATTATGCCGAGCCACAGGAGAAGGAATCCTCGTTGGCAAAAAAGCAACAAAAAAAAAATTAAAGGAAACGTGACCGGCGAATTAAAAAAAAAAAAAATGAGGGTAAATATCGGGATAGCTTTTCCCAGGTGGAAAGAGCTAATGAAGGAGAACGACTTCGAAAGGGACGCTGAAGTTGCCTGCTTTCTTCTCGACAGGTAAGTCAATGTTGCAGTCTAAATTACGAACTTTTTTTTCATTGCTTGGTTGTGTAATTCATTATATAGGCAGCATAACAGTAGAACATGTTTAGTTAAACTCTATTGGAAGACATGTTGTCATAGCTTCTTGGTATATAGCGGCTCCCGTAGTTGCAATACACATTTGAAAAAGTGAGGCGCTAGAGAGCACTATTCGTTTGAATGCAAAATACAATTTCACCTCTAGATGGGAGAAATTCCTACACAAAGTATAAGGATTGGTTTTCCTCTTTCTGCTTTAAAGCTGAACATTTGGCCTTAATGAAAGTATCAAACACACACACAGCAGCAGCTCACATACCGTAACCAGTTAATTGCATAATTACTTTCAGCTTTCTGTCTGTTCTTTGGGTTTATATGTGCATGTGTGTGAGGGAGAGAGAGAGAGAGAGAGAGAGAGAGAAAGAGCATAATTAAGTGTTAATAAGTGTACGTGTGACAGGCTAATTGTATGTTAATAAATGTATGTGCGTGAAAGTAAGTATTTGTGACGGTGTGAATATTTGAGAAGATTATTAGCACATGAACAAGATGCACATGCAAGTGTGTGACTTAGCATGTATGCATATTTTTAGAAGTTGTACTCACTGTCTAAGCACTGACTGCACTCGGTCTGGGTGGCCCCGCACTCCTTGACCACTCCCTCTCCTGGAGGACACTGCAAACAGCACTCACCGCTGCGAGTGTAACTCCCCGACTCACACTCCTCGTCCACGGCTCGCTCCAGCTTAGAGCCAAACACCAGCCCCAACTAGAGAAAGAGACAATTTACATTAATATTCCATCTCTCTTGGGCTTCCTTGTCTCCCATTACACACAAACCCTTAAGATATTTTGATGGTAATGTGTTTGCAAGAAAATATAGTCATATTGATATTCCTCAAATGCTATTTCCTTATTCTTTTCCACTAATTGCTGCAATTAATTCAGCCTGAACCACCAAAAGTAACTCCATTCAAACCTTGTTTTGAACTTCTAAAGTTTACCAAAAACTTAAACTTCTTTTTTTTCTAATTTATAGAAAGATTTCCCCAGTTAATCCCTCTCATTGTCCATAAACTCCTTCATATTTGCCCTACATGAACAGCTGCATTACAGCATATTGTGCTGATTGCATTTCTGTCTCTAAAAGCTGGGGTGTGTTGAGCAAGATGAGACAGGCAGTACGAGTTATGCATATGTCTATTACATGTCCAGCTGCTTCTCTCGTATTGTCACGGGTAAGGTTACACATACTTTACACACCGAGGTCTCACAGATCAGGGTCCGTTGAGCCTCTCTACCCAAGACATCCATTATTTAGCCCTACCCTTACCATATGAGCTTCCTCTTCCACAGCTCCTCCTGATCTGTTTGTTGAGTATTGTCAATAATAACCCAAGGGGTCGTAAACATCCGTGCATGCAGGCACTGAAAGAGGTGTTTATGGGCTCATTTTGTCTTGGACAACAGATGTGTGTGTGTGTGTGTGTGTTGTGTGTTTAAGAGGAATTGGAGGCTCATTAGTGAGTCACAGACTTCACTTTGAATTAATTTACTACTGCGGCGCTTCTCTCTTGCTCTCTCAATAGGTTCAGTCTGGTCATGTGATCACGCTCAGTGCTGATGTGCATCATAGAGTGTAGCAGTGAACGCCGACATCCAGCATTGATTTCGGAAGCGTTTTCCCTATTCATTTTCTCCAAAGGAATTCTTCAATTTATTCAAAGAAGTGTCCTAAGCCATGAACCACACCAACCAGAGATGAATCACATTACAAACCATAATTTGAATTATGTTTTTTTTTTTTACAAAATTAGACTAAAGTTAGTTATATTGATGAGGGAAATAACTACTCATCCTTTAAAGTGTTGTGAATCTACAGTAGTTGAATCCAAAATGGCTGTGTGCATGTATGGTTGCGTTCACACTACAGGGGCCTAATGCTCAATTTTTCCAATCAAATGCATCCTTTTGCGATCTCCTGTGTGAACGTGAATGTGAAATGATCCAGAAGTGATCCACATTCGCAGAAGAGTACTCAACGGTCAACGACGTCACTTGTTGTTTGCGGAAATAGCTAAATATGACAGTCAACAGTGTTGCTCGTTTAGCAATATTAAAGTTATTTTCCCAACAGAGCCAGAACAAATACAATCTTCTCATTCCCGCCTACTTCAATGCAGAATTCTGACGTTTGTCGCATATCAGTGACGTGCGAGTCGGATACATGTGACCTGGCCGTTCAAGTCGCATTTCAAATGATCGGATACATATCGGATTTGGACTACATACCCAAGTGGCCTGGGTCGCATTTGAAAAGATTGGATCGGATGAAAAGATCAGATACAGGTCGCATTGGGGCAAAAAAAATCATAATTGGGTTATTTCAGCCTGCAGTGTGAACATAGCCTGGAAAGTCCAACGTTTAGGTCGAAACATTACACAAATACTTCAGTAAGACTAGATTGTTGAATTGTGTGCTTTATATTTGTGTCTAGATGACAGAGTTTCTGAATCCAAGACAAATGTCCAAAATATGGGACAATAAAGTGCATTCTCTCTCTCGCTCTATATATATAGAGAGTGTGTGCGTGTGTGTGTGTGTGTGTGTGTGTGTGTGTGTGTGTGTGTGTGTGTGTGTGTGTGTGTGTATTTTTTATTAGTTATATAACTGTAATTATTTCTGATGTAATTTTTCCTATTTTTTCCCATCCATAGCTTGTGACTGTTATAGAAAAACATATATAATATCGTAACAATCTTTGAGCTCATGATTTGTTTTGAAAGTGTTTTGAAGGGTCTATGCAGTATCATTCTGGGACCCCTGTTGTGCTCTATTGAGGAATAAGTGGGCCTTGTTGAAGCGTTTCTCTTTATTATGGCAGTGAAAAGCAGCACAGATTCATTCATTAACCTGTGGATTCCAGAGTCTTTCAAAGACACACTCACAAACAAGCTTGCACACACACACACACACACACACTCATATAACAGGGTAATTAAACTTACAGCACATTTTTCTCCTTGAATTCATTAATGAATTTGCATACTCTCCCTCTCTCTCTTGCTCTCTCTCTCACACACACACACACATGCAAACATTAGTTAATGGAAACCATGGCACATTACAAGTTGTAAAAATTACACACAAATTAGACAGGTCGTCATCATCTAGAGACCCCCCACAATCAAAGTAAAGAGGGAAAACCTCTCTGATCTTCTGCACGTTTTCATTAAAACGTCGCCTCTTGTCCCTAATCTTATCTATCTTCCTAGCCTCTTTCTCACACACTCTCTTTGCCCTTTAAGACTCCTCTTTCCACCCTCCTCCTTCCCTCATCCACATCCTCTCTCACTCTCATTCAGAAACAGATGCACTGGTACAGCAGCCAACTCACCCCCTCATTTACTCTCTCTCTCTCTCTCTCTCTCTCTCTCTTCATCAACCCTGGCTGTCATCCTTTCTTTTTTCTCTCAATTTGCATTCGCTTGAGTAAGCGTGCCGATGAGTTAACTTGGCAGGCTTTAATGGACTCCCCAGTATGGAGCATGCCCAATGCTTAACACATCTAACGAAAGAGTATGTGGCTTAACTTAGCTTTGGGGACTAAATTAATCTGCTATTATAAATCTCCTTGAGGTCAAAATCCAGTAATGTTATCAATTGAAAAATCAAGTAATAAGTTAAAGGAAGTGTATGGTTTTGCCCTTACTAACATACTGTAGCTAAGTAAATGTGTCATTACTGTGCAATTCACTGATCTGCACCTGTCCGTGAAGCACTGCTCCGCACCAGCCAGGAAATGAGACTGAGCTTTAATACCACGAAACATCAAGCCTTGACAAGCCATCGCGTTTTTCACCACCAATTAGGCGGCTTGTGTCCCCGTCAGATCTCTTGTGAAGCGCACTAGTGCCTTCGCGCAGCTGTGAAATGGCACTCCAGACGGAGCGTTGCTGGCTCATGTGTCGGTGGAGATCCTTTACTGACTCTGTGCACCTGGATCAAACTCAATTGCCAGCTCCGTTTGCCATTTTGCAAATCAGATCACTGAAAAGAGGTCACAGTGTAATTGTGTTTAGTCAAGAGCGTGTGCATGTTTAAACTGATTTGGACCGTGTTACACGAGACTGGAGGTGATGAGGGTCACGTAGGGCGCTTGGTAGGGGACCATGAGGGTCACATGCTTGCGCACTTTTGAGCATAAGGGCATATCTCTTACAAAAATGTACCAAATTAGGTTCACACCAAAAATACCACAAGAAGGTATATTTGCCAGCACCATCATCGTCAAAAAAAGAAAATGTTAAAATGATGATTCTGAAATCTTATTACATTGATAGCCTAACAATTATTATGCAATTTGGCTGAAGCAATGGTTTGAATTGTTTTAAATTTGCATATTGTTGCCCATATGATGTCTAAACAGGCAAGATACGATGTATGGAGGAGGGGGTGGAAAATATTTTTTTTAATTATAATTATATAGGTAAAAGAATAGGCTAAATAAATAAAATGGGTAGCCTGCTTTTAGGTATAAATAAAGTTCAACAAATTTTTTTTTAAAACGTTTAAGTATACAAAAGTTAAATAACAAGTTGGACATGGACTGTGGCTTGCTTTTTCACCAGGCGCTTTCGAACAGAAATCGTTGTTCCAATTTCCAATCATTAACCTACCTAACATTTACAAAACCAAACAATGATATTTGGTGTAGCCTACTTTATTACAGATTTAATTACAAATATTACACAGAAACTTTAAGGTGTGCCAGGGGCGCCAAAATTCGGGTCATTACATAGTCTATACTTACAATAAGTCATTACAATATTCACATTGTAAATACAAACGCATACAACTCCATAATAAGGGCTACTATGTGGAAAATATTAAATAAAGCCGCAGAATTCGTCAAACTTATTACCAACTTGGCATGAAAGTTTGTTTACAGTCGGGCGCACATCATTTCTTCTGTGCACTGATAGCCTGTTTTTCTGTCACCCAATAAACATACTTACTGGCAGATTAATTTTAAACGACTAGAATAGGGAAGCTTGACACCTGTTCTCCAGAAACCGGGCTGCTGAGATTAGTCATCACTACTACCACCACAGACCGTAAACAAGTTCCGCTGAATCCGCATCACGACAACCGGAGCATCACGCGAGCAGAAGCGGTGATCACCTGATGTCAATTAACCTACATATTTCATCCAGCGGCAGATCACTGCGCGCACTTGTGCTCTTATGCGCTCTGATCTAAACTAATACCAACACTTACCGCTCCACAAATCACGATCCACACCAAGGTGTCCATGTCTGAGATGTCTCTTCCCTCTCAAACTGTAAAACTGTAAGTGTGAGTCGTGAAGTGAAGATCAGCCGTCCGACAGTTCATTTTAGCTCCATGTGGCTGCTGCTCTCGTGCGTGGATGGTGTTTGAGACTTTAGGACTGTACGAAAGCGCGTGCTCTCGCTGATGCGCGCGAATGGTCCTGTCCTGTCCTGTCCTGTCCTGTACTCCGCACTCGGCGCTGTCCAGCAGTGCACTGCGGAGGAGAGAGTCGTGCACGCAGATATGAGGGGGGCACGAGGGCTTTGCCAACTCCCCCCATCAGCACCTCTCTCTCTCTCTCTCTCTCTCTCTCTCTCTCTCTCTCTCTCTCTCTCTCTCTCTCTCTCTCTCTCTCTCTCTCTCTCGTAGGATGTATTTTTCTTTATCTCCAACAGAAACGCATATGCAGAAGACTGGACGAGCACCTTTGATCTGATCGCATTTAGATGTATATTTACATATAGCTTTGGCTTCATCTATATGGATGCTTAGGCTATACATGCATAAATCATTTATCCAAATGAACATAATATATCTTTCTACTCTTTATCTCTTTATTGCACTGTAGGCCTATTTTAATTATTAACTCGTTTGAGGATATAATAAAATGTATTAGCAAACCAAGCTCTTTAAATAAATAAAAAAAATAGAAAAGAAAAGAATTATTTGAGTGAATGAGTGTAATGGGTGTGACGTCACGGGACTGGTGTAATTAAACAGACGCCACAGGAGGGCGACTGCAGCCAGTGAGTCACCGATGGTGGGACATATGAGGCGTGATAAGGCCATAGACGGTTAAATGCCAGGGATGAGAGGTTTTTACTGTTTTTTCCTTTTCACCGCCATTCTTCAGATATGTTTTCCACCTGTTCGATGTTTGTGAAAAAATACCATGGAAAATACATGTGTTGTAAATATGGCTCTGAAATGTCCGTGTGACCGAGTGCTTTTATAGAAGCAGGTTGGTGCACTGCAAAAATAATTTTCTTAATAATTAACCAATCATCTTTAAGTAAAATTAAGTAGAAGTAATAAGTAATCATACATTTTTTCTTACCTTATTGGCAAATTATTATTGTTTTAGGGTTTATTTTACCTTTCAAAAAAACACATTTTTAAAGGGCCCCTATATGCTATTTTAAAGTTTCCTAATGTTGTTGTGGAGTCTCCTATAACATGTTTACATGTATCAAAGTTTTTTCAAAAAATAATTTCCTCATAATATACATTTGAACGTCATCACATTTTCAATGATTCTCAAACGACTCTTCAAATGAATCAATCATGAATCAATCTCTCTAAATCCATCCTTTCCGCAAACTACTCAGCTCTGATTGGCCGTACGGCTCAGTCTGTTGTGATTGGCCGACCGCGTACAGCGTGCGCGTCGAAAACATAAACGCTCATTGCCATAACAACGTCAGCTCTGCTTGCCTTGAGGCTTCCTCGCTGTAAACTAAACACAGTAAACTGCAATTCCTCACCATCAGCATTAACAAGTGCATGTCCATCAACAAACTTATTTTACTTATTTTACAGAGTATTTTTCAAATATATTACCTTAGACTGAGACATTTATATCTACATAACTGCGGGCATCCCCTTCTATCCACAAGTTTCCAACGCCCCATGAGGCCTTGCGTCAAAAGTGGGCGTGACTTCCGGTTCGAAGTAAACAAAGCGCAACTTGACATGCTTGACACTCGTTCATTCAACAGTTGACAGTCATTCAAGTTATAGCGATCCAAACTAGCTAACGATGTGGGAACACAACCTCAACGAAATTCAAAAGGGTGAAATAACAGTACCCTCCGCAGTAGTTGATTGGGAGTGTTATAATAACATTATTAATAATCAATACTCATCAAGGCATGGTGACAGACAGTTGTGCGAGCTGACAAACAATTAAAATAAAAAATACACACTTAGTCATTGTGCTTTGGAGTTTATTCAAAATTATAAATGAATGTGCTACTTGAATACATTAACTGGAACATTTGGTAGTCAACACAGGCTTTGATCCTGAGTTTAGGTGTAACATCAGTAGCGAACAGCCAATCACATGCTGATAGAGTTTATAGAATATTAAGAATTTAAACAAATGTACACCGGAAGATTCGTCGTCTTTTGGGAGGTGATGGAAACTACAGTCGTTGGCAGGATCACTCTGATTTCGTTTTCGGCTTATGTTCAAAACAATCACGTTTAAGCCACTGAATTAGTCCGGTTATACATACAACCGTGAACAGCACATGTTGTCCCTGAGCTCCGTAACGACTTCTCTCATAAAGATTTGCGTCTTTAAATAGTAAAATAATTCTCCGAAAAACAGCTAGCCTCTTCGCTAACTAACACACAAAATACCATTGGAATGCTACTTCCGCCGCCTCACCGGAAGTTTCACCCACTTTATTTTTTACAGGAGCGCCCCTCGGAAACATGTGGATGAAGGTTGACATATTATGACATCATGTTTCTAGCGTAGCCGAATGCGAACAAACAGCGATACAGAACGCGTTTCGTCACTACCTTGAAAGAGAAGCAGCAGAAAGCTAGAAGCTATAGACACCGTGAGTAGTGACTTTTCCCTTGTGAGTGGTGTAAAATATGTAGTTGGATTGTTTCATGTAACTTAGTTCTCCCTCGCTGTGTTATGCTTGTGTGGGGATAAATGAGCTAGTTATGTTTGTGAGACAGCTGATTAGAACTCATCATGTCATTGACCGTAAAACAGTATGTTATGGAATCACTAACCTTTCGATCTTGGAAGAGATCTAAGTCAATCGCGAAGAGTTTTCAAAATCAGAAAAAAGCCTATTGTGTAGTAAATGGTGTCTATGGGATGCCGAGGTGCGCGTGCTGTTACAATCATGTCACAAACATATTTTCACCTCATGTAAAATCATCAAACTCAAAACTACGTTTTTTGTACACCATCTTTCAAGAGCAAGCGAATCCTACAAATCCTGCATTCTGCAATAAACTGGATTTACCTTTTTACAATTATAGAGCATGGTGCCGTCTTCTCGACATGAATGCTGTCCAGTATCCACAGAAATCAGCTGCAGTGTTTGAGGTTCAAGTTTTCCCTAGTGTCTGCGTGTGCGTGGGTGGGCAATATAATGTTTCATCTCGACCTCACAACGAAACATCTTATGACTCGTTTGAAAAACGATTCATTTAATTGACTCAGTCGACTCTCACTTTTGAAAGACAATAACTTAATATACCGTACACTTTCAGATTTAAAACTTTGCAGGATGTTTTCATTCACCTTGAGCTATGTTACACACTACATTGAAAGGTATTTTCAAAAATCCATAATAGGGGCGAGATGATAAAACAATATCATGAGATGAACAAGATCATCTCATCTTTCAAACAAGATGATAAAACAATTTGCCACTGGGGTAAACAATAAACTTAAATCAAGTAAATCTATTTTAAGAAGTTCTTCTCAATCTAATATTGTTCTTACTAAGATTTTTTTTTTTGTTGTTATCTTTACTTAATGTCCAATAATTTGTTAAACTTACTTAAAATTTCTTGGTAATATGTACTGTTTGCATGTTAGGCCTTCATTACTCAGAAAAACCTTGTAAACATTACTTGACTGGTTTGAGAACCATTTTGCCCCCTCGCCACACTTTGCCATTGGTGGGGCAAATGGTTTATGAGGCAGGGCAATTCTTAATAGACTTTTCACTAATTTCTTCCACTTCTGCAGTCATCATTCTTCTTATTCATCTTGAAATAGTCATCTTGAATATTATTGTCAATATACCTACAAATCTTGGAAGAGCATCAAAATTCTTTAGTTGACTTGTTGATTTCCCTTTTCTCACCATTATTGTGATTAATGTTCCCTTTGGTTGGGCACGGACCTAACCCTAACTTAATTTATATTTTTGTAATTCTGTTCCAATTGATTGCAGTGATGCAACATGAAATCACAATTATTTGATTTCAAAGGAAGGGAAGCAATATACTGTATATTTATGGTCTCTTGTAAGTATAACCCCAATATCGATAGCAAATAAAATTGCAATGGTAAAATAAAACCAAAAATAGAAAAACAAAGCATTATGTAGCAGAAAAACAATTTATTCATGCCGCAATGCATTCAGGGAGTACACTTCCTCAGATCACAGACAGAATTAAGTTGAAACTTAAATGGATTAGGTAAGAGTAACTTGATGCAATTAAGTTATGCTTACTTAATGAAATTAAGGCAACAATTTTGCATAATAAAATTAAGTAAACTGAACTAATTGTTTTTTTACAGTGACTGTGTAAGATGGCCTGATTTAATCCCAAATTAGAAAACCTGCTCCTGCTCTCCAATACTTTCTCTGAGAAAGACCTAAGGCATTCTGGTCTATGAAAATATCTATGCACAAATCATGTTTTCACCCCTGACATAAAGTGCTGAGAGTGAGGAGTGATGATCTTTTGTGCTGATATGAGATTTAAAGGTAACCTAGACCTGTAACATCATCTTACCAATCCATTAAAGCCGAGCAGGACCTTTCTTAAAGTGATCTTCCAATAGTCAGACTCACAGAGACTGCTGACTGGCATCAACTGACATTTAAAGATCAAATGACACTGGGATGAGGATTCAGGAACTGGCTATATATTTTACTGTGGAGTAATTGTTAAGGAGGACTCCAAATATCGGTTTATCACCGGCAGTGATTCGAAAAATACATTTTATCAGTCAGAGCAAGTTTTTATCTGGCACAAAAACAATGAGGCTCTTACAGTAATTAGAGTGGCTTAATCTAGCCAATATATTAATTTAATTATTTGTTTATATAGATCCATTTATAATACCTCTAGAAAACATTTATTACTTAAAATAATGAAACAGCTAATGAACTTCAGAGTTTGCATTTACTTAGACTGGTGCTTAATAAATTGAACTGTAGGACATGACGTGAATTATTATTTAACAGATAATGAACAGAATTATTCGAATTGCTTTGGTTCATCTTTAAGTTATTATTAATTCATCGATGCAAAATATAATTACATGTGACAATGACGGCCTTTAGCCAAGCAGTTTGTATTCCAGTCCAACATAATGCTAGTAGATGTTTTGAAGTCTTAAGTGTAAGTTACAAAAGATCTGGTATCACTGAGATCATGTAGCAAGTGGGAAGCAGTTCTTCATCGATCTGTAAATTTATCAATAAATCCACATCCTACATTGTCAAAGGCGACCACCACTACCCCTTTAACCACACACACACACATAGCACACACTCACTCTCTGAAATTAAGACACCAGGATAAAATTAAGTCTGCCAGGATATTGATGTTCCTTAGAGTCAGTGACATAAATTAACAATGTAATACTGATAACACACAGTTTTATTTGAACACATTTTTTATGGATTGTGATCTTGGTTTCATCTGGCTCTGTTTTAACAATAGCACACAGGTTAAAGGGGTCTGGTATTATCACTGATGAGTTATTGCAATCAGAATAGACAATATTTTATATTACCCTGCTTTAAATTTAATGATGTAGCTATTATCTACAGTATAACGCTCATTGCTGTCTTGTATCTTCAACAATAAAAACCTCTCTCCCCTAAGTATGTCCAGATGGAAACCTATTACTCTCATTACACAGATTACATGCACCGCATGCCTAAACTGAAAATAGTGCACGGTCGTTACAATTTGATCTGTCAGTAAATATAGATAACATAACGGTATGAATATAGAAGTCAGCCATCTGTTATGGCTCCAGTATCAATTTGCCTGCTTTGTCGTGAAATAAAATAAAATAAAAAGCTAAATTAAAAACTCATTTGGCCAACATATAACATTTTTTTGATCCAATTGATCTACAACCATAGTGTAAAACATCAGATGGAAATCATACATTTATTAATAGTTTTCAACCAGTCATTGTTTCATGCTGGAAGCACAGAGTTAATTGACAGCAGAAGCAATAAAACAGAAGATTTTAATTGGCATTATTGGAAGGACTCAATAAAACTTGAAGCAGTGTTCGCAGATTGGCAATTACTTGATGGACTGTCTTGCGAATAAAAAAAATACTCTTTTCATTGTTGTTATGCACATATATTGATTTTGCAAATGGATGCACGCAGGTCTTTTCAAGCCAACGGTCTGTTCTCATGACAGATATGGATCGCGTACAAACATTTAAAGTGTCAAAGCACCAAAAAGCTGTGAATATGGGAGTGTTGCCAGTGCTAAATGAATGCAACGCATGCACACTTCTGGGTTGCAAGAGGGTTGTGGCATCATCTACGTACTTGTTCATCATTCTAGTTCATAAAATGCAGTTTGTGCGTCCCGCAGGTTGAGCCTAATGAATCTGCTGAGCGTTCCCTAGCGTTGCTATATTTAGACGGGGGATAAGATGGGTTATATTAAACAATCAGCTGACACTGTCTATAAAGCAACATTGAGATTGTTATTGCTATATGTACAACAGAATGTCTTAATGTTTAACACTTCCAGCACAAAGAGCTGAAGATGAATACTCTCTAGGCTGGACAAAAATACTTCCAATGTTTCCATTGCTGCCTGTTACAAATAATCCACATTACAGATGTGGAGTGTTGTCACCCGGAAAGCTATGCCTCTTTGATTCCATCCATATGACATACGGATCTAAAGCATGCCGACTCCATGATGCCATTTGCTTTGTCAGTTATTGCAAACCTGCAACACAATGGGGTCTCCAGCAGCAAAATATAGTGGCCGTGTCCCATCCTGCATTATGGCTGTGTGCCAATGCGATGAGTGGGTGCATTCACTGATGGTGAATATATCACCGGAGCTTGTGCTGTTGGTTGCTTAGACATTCCTCCACTGCACTAACTCTTTTAGAGGGACGATCACAGTCTCCATTCCTTTTGGCTGCTGTCGTCTACATCAACGCTCATTGGAACTAGCTTTGTTGCATCGTCCATGTCTTGGTTTTGGAATAAATCGTGAGTGGGTGAATACCAGGGAAAAACTCGATTGTATCTGTGCATGTTAATACTTCTGTGAAAACTGTGAACACTTGCTATGTGTGCAAGAGGAATGTTGCTTTTAGTTGGAGAGACAGAAAAATGTGCATGTGAGTGTTTATACCCGCCACATAAGAGAGATCCTCACCTGCGATTGGTTACTAAAAAAAAAGAAAAGGATTTAAACTTGATGAATATGCTTTCTTTTCTTTCACAAACTACATGTGTGTCTAAGTGGAGTCCAGCCAAGCTGTAGGAGAGTGAGAGAGTAAAAGCACATGTGTTATCTCTTTTATTTTAAATATTTATTATGCTGTCATTTTCTAGGCTCCATATCTGAAAAAGAGAAGGATGGAGGGAAAACAGAGATTTTAAAAAAAGGTACAGAGGAGGAATTTGGTAAGTGATGAACCTATCAAGGTCTCATCATTGTTTTCCACGTGTTCTTCAGCACATCTTAAAGGACAACTGAAAAATGAAGCTTTGGTCTAATAACACATTGCATAGGGACCCATTTTGCTTTATGTCTCACTCTCTCACACACTCAGACACAAACTAAAGTTCATCCAGTCACTCGATTGATTACATGCAGTCGCATCCTGTGTCTCTTGTGCTTTGCCATGCAAAATAAAGTGGTTTACGCAGATGATACAATAATGAAAATCAGTGCAGCAGTGGTATTTTTAGTTGTACATGTGGTTTGCTCTTATTTATGCTGATCAAACCACATTTCTGGCCACCTCGGTTGAGAATCATTGCTTTCTCATCCTAAAACATGGGGTGTGTGTGTGTGTGTGGTAGTGGTGGTGGTGGGGTGTGGGGGGTGGATCCTGAGTCTTGAATCAGAACCAGTTGAGAACCTCTGTAGGAGAAGATAACAGTCATAAGTAACAGATATCAGAGCTTTTGAGTCTCAGTCAGGCAAATCGTCATTGCTTTCATATTGCTACAATCCATTGTGTATGACTAATCATTCAGCCACTGTTTGATGACATAAAGGTTTTTAATGCAGAGCTCATGATATCATATTCCTGAACGTTCACGCATGACATGTAGCCTAATTCTTTGAATCGGTCATTTCTATTGTGTTCCGGACCATTTACTCCCAATCTGAGCCATAAGAAGAATATGCACACGTATATAATCACACACTCACATGAAGAACTTTATTTAGGGTATATTTTTGCAGTCCCTCCTGGTCATTGAGATAAAACAGGCTGACCCCATTTACAATGGAGCATAAACTTTTCAACTGCATTATTTATGATTAGTGTGATAGAGAATCAGCACAGTGAACCTTCAATGCAAATATGTCATTATAATATACAGGATGGGATTCTGTTTACCATCTGTGGAAGGTCTGTGTATTTGACTGTGTTTATGGGCAGGAAAGTCAGATGTTTGAGTCTGGTATCTCACACATTCACACAGAATGGCATTGTGGTCCAAAATATTATCAGTGAAAAGGGTATCAATATTAAATCAATGTATAAAGAAAACGGATGACCTACTGTTTGTTTGTGTTTATGTGTGATTGTCAAAGGGACATGTGTCTTTATAAACCTCATGGACCCTGAGACACGCGTAATATGAAAGGTGAGAGGTCAGGTTAAAGGCGTAGCGAGAGATGAAGTGAGAATTTGTGAGGGCTAAAGGTCACACTCATCATGTTTGAACAGCTGATATACACTGTATATCAATCTTTTATATTTGTTTCTTTTATTTATTTATATTCTTAAATTGTATTAATTTATTTAGTGACTTTGACTTTTCTTTGAGTGATTTTCTTAGCCCATGTGCATGTGTGTTTGTTTATCTGTGCAAATATGAATGTGTGTGTGTGTGGTCTCAGCGTGTGTGTGTGTTTGTGCCTGTGGTCTCTGTACCCCCTGCTGGTGGAACAGAACATGTTCCCTTTCTGCCAAAGTTTTACAAACCATTACACACCACACACAATCAGTCACATGACTAGAACAGGTTATTCCAAACAAAGCACAACACAACAAAACAGTGTGTGTGTTACCTAAGATGTATGGTGTTATGATATAAGTAAAAAGAAGAAAATGACAAATGATGAACATTGCTAGAATTTGTTTGGTAGTTTTATTTTATTATAATTTGATACTTAGGCCTATTTATAAACATAATTATTCCATAAATAGGTTTTAATGGCATTAACTTAATTTGTTTTCATATTGTAGAATATCAGTTTGCACATACTCAAATATCACTATTATTTTTAATGGGCAATATAAAAAATGACCCTAAAATGATGTTTTTAATGACCCTAAAAGTTTACAAATCAACATATGATGAAGATATTTTATATATTCAAAAAAATAGTAACAATATGAAGGAAGAACAAACCAGTAAACTTGGTTAAGGTTATCTGACAAAATTCACAAATAAAATAATTTTTTTGGTTCGATTTTCAAGGACTTTTTGTTTATCAACATTTCCTGTGTTTTATTCCTGGTTTTGTCACCGATTTATTTTTATTTTTTTTCACGGTGACACCAGAATTGTTTCTGATTGTTTCATTGTTTAGTGGTTTTGAGATCATTATCATGTTGGATAATACACATTTTATCTGAAAACAGATCCTCCATACTTGGCTAAATTGTGTCCAGCAGATGCTGTTTTATCAGGACCACATGAATAATGCATTATTGATATTCTAGTAACTACTATTAACTAACAAGAAACTCTGATTAACGTAAGTAATTAAAGGTATAGCGGAGGATTTTCTTTTTCCGGGTGGGTAGTCTATACTATTAATCCACCTAACTGTCAATCATTCTGGTGATATGTTTACGTAAGGCCGTCGTAGGCTACGTGCTCATCCCTATGTAGTTTTCACTTTCAGGTGTATTATGTCGGAGTTACGGTTTCAGCCATTCCTTTAAAAATGGCTGAGGGTCGAAAGAGAAAAAATCTATACGAAGTGTATGATAAGAAGAGAAAGGCCGCAGAATATAGAAACAAGACCAGAGAGATTTTGGGTTAATATGCTGGCGTGCGCTAAAAGCACAGGTTGGGCTTCTCACTGATGCCGCAGTCGCGAAGATTCTACCAGACAGGTAAAGTTTGTCATGCTATTTGGAGAAATCCATTTAAAATCACTAGTAAAAGTTAATGCAAGCTACAATGCTAGCCCTGACACGAGTCATGCACCGCATAGACACGGTAAACATCTCAATTTGTCTAAAGTAGCCTTTTGACCAAAATGGTAAATGGTATCACGCTGAACTATTCTAAAATCTTGTGTGTTCATATTCTAAAACCTTGAGTGTTTATATTACACAAATGCAACAAGCTACTTCTCCATATGCAACTATGTATAAAAAATAACGTATTAACAATGAGAGATATTAGGTTAAGGACCAACGTAATAGCACTGCTTATATGTTGCCATGTAACGTAATTGCGATTTGCAAAATAGTTTCCTCAGATCGTATTTTGTGTGATACAGGGTTGGACATATCATGTCTTGAGTCATCGGTCACTCAATCGATCAGTATAATAAGTAGGGCATTTGACATGTTGTCTTTTTTATGAATATTTTTGAGTTAGTTTAGAATTTGCAACATAATTTGTATAAGGCGTAAAAGACGTTCCCTCTCGGGAGCAAGAGTGTTGTGTTTGTGCATGTGCATTTTTTTAAAAAATTGGAGAGGGCGGGTCTTCTCTAAAATTCGGAAAGATCCTCCGCTATACCTTTAAGTATTGCTAGTCGAATGTGGTAGTTCTCCATTTGCTAATAAATAATTTTCAGACTACTAAGAACTACAGGTCAATAATGAATGTGAATATGCATCATGTATAATTCATTCATCATGTACAATTCAAGTAGGTAATAGTAACCCACTAGTTAATGGTTGCTAGAATGTTAATAGTACATACTCATTTGTTCCTGTGTAGTTCTTCATTAATGACGGAACATTATCCGCAAGTGTTACCGGTTTCTTTAATGCAACGCAACCTCAATCCACCCTTTTATAGAAATTTGCTTACAGTTTAAGATGAAACAGAGGGCTGAAGGTCTCATCCAGGTCATTAGATGCTGTTTTGAGGTGGTCCCAGTGATTTTCATCCTCCAGTCAAAATGTTTACGTCCTTGACCAGCCACTGTACTTTACATTCTGCATGCTAGTGGTCTCACATCTTGTACTCGAGCAATATCCCAAACCAATTGACCAGAGCAGTTTTAACAGTCTCCTCCTTGGTTGGTCCTTCCATTTGGCTATTTTCACTAAAACCTGCAAAATAACATCTAATAATATAGCTAATACCTGCCACACAGTAATTTATTAAATTACAGGCAGGGAATAATGAGTGCAAGATTGGTATGACCACTTGGCCATAATTGTGTCATGACGAGTGATTTAAATGTGGAACATGTAGTTTAACACTCCAGACACAACCTCACAACATGGATACAAAATATATAATTTATTCTAAAATGCTCAATGCAATTTTTGGGAAATTACTGACTATTTTTGTGATTTTTTTTTTTTACTTGCATAGTATTTCGTCATGTTTGCACTCATTTTAGCCTTGTCAAACTCAATATTTTAACACAGTGTGACTTTTTATGCCATATGCCATAAGTCTGACAGTGGTAAGCCAGCTTTAAATAATGTATTTTCTTTTAAAGTGACTATGGTACTGTAGTGTACAACATCTCTTTGTCCTCATGAAGACAATTAGAACTTCTGGACAACTACGCTGAGAGCTTTTTTTCTGCTTTCTCATTGAGGAAGAGAATAGGAGGCTATTCTCAGCTTTTGCAGAGACTGATGTTGAGGTCAGTCGGAGGCCAGAGAGAGCACACAGTATCAGGGCTAAAGTGGTGGTCACAAGCGTGACATATCAGTTCATCTGACACTGTTCTTTTCCTTTCCTCTTCCTTCCTCCCTTCCTTCCCCCCAATAACACCTGATCTCATTACGCTAGTCCTCCTCTTTCCAGTCTAACAAAGAGTGAACATTGCAGCTTGGAGAAGCTGGTATCAGATGCTTTGATAGGGATGCCTTCCAGATTAATTACTCCTGAAAGTCATTCACTGGAAAGTTCATGTCTGTAATCAAACCATTAGGCAAACAAATTGTCTAAATATCAACTGACCAATTGGACCAATTTTGATGGTCATATTGATGCATTAAGTTACTGTTCATACAGTCAATCCTAATAATAATGTGAATGGCTGTTTCCCTCTTCCTACAAGAGCCCCTTTCAAGCTGCATCAATCATGTTCTTTGTGTTTCATCTGGGCATATAAGACATACTGTAGTGAGCCATGAGATCAATAGATTCAAATCTATGGATGTTTCAGAAGTTTCCAAGTGAAGAGTTGGTTGTCTGAAAGTGCTGCTTGCTTCACTGATGCTCATCAAAGCTGATGTAACCTTTAGGGAGCACACCATTACCACTCAGCCATTATGCTCTAGTGGATGCAAATGCTCTGGAAATCCTCTGTGTGTTTGAGAGCGTGTCTTCTGGCCTCCGGTCTGATGTCAACTACCATATTTATCCCTCCAGATTATATAGAAATGTTTCTATGGGTTTCATTCTCTCAGTCCTTCAGGTTTATCTTGCAATGCAAATGTATTTATGATAAGACTAAAGGAAATTGATGTAAAGGATTGTGAAATGCATTACATTGATCCAAAGTCACAGTAAAGACTTTAAATTACACTGAAAAAAAATTAAATACATAGATAAAGTCCATTTCAAATTAAAAAAAATATATATATTGGATGTTTTATTCAAAGAATCCTGGGGGTGCGGTGGGGTCATCATATTAGAATGATTTCTGAAGAATCACGTGACACTCATGTAGCTTAAAATTCAGTTTGTCATCAGAGGAATAAATTGCATTTATTCATATAGAAAGCAGTTATTCTTACTATTTCACAATATTAACAATATTGAGAACGTTCTCATCCTTTGACGTCATACTGTATAGGTGACACCATATGACGTTTCCTCGAAACACTACGCACGTGGCATCCTTTAGCGTCAATATAACACACAGAACCCAAGGTGTCATACAGGTGACTGGCATCCTTTAGCATCAATATGAGACGCAGACCCTACCCCAGACCTAAACTTACCCATAACAGTTTGTGTTATATTGACGCTAAAGGGTGCCATGTGCGTAGCATTTCGACGAATGTCATATGGCGTCACCTATATGACGCCAAAGGATGTGATGCATTTTTAGTGTAATATTCATAATATTATCAAATAAATGCAGCCTTGGTGAACATAAGACTTAAAACAATCAGCAATAATCATGATCTTGACAGAGCCACTGGATGAGAATGATTATGTTGTAGACAAAGCAGTGAGTTAAAGGCTGTTTGTTTGAGCAGCCTGACTAGACCGAACATAACACCGGCTCAATCTGTGAGGGCCCGTGTGTTTTTACAATGTTGTGCTGCAAATAACATTAAAAGCATGTGGCACAAATACATTTATTCATCTTCTTGCTTTGCCTCCATATGCCATGGTTACAGTCATTGTTAGTCATGGAACTCGCAGAACTAAGTTTTTATCCCCTGTCATTATAAATGCACACATGCTGGCCTGTTTTTATGCAATCCGAGCTATTTCATAATCGTATTCATATGAATTCCTGGAGACGGGTTTGGAAAACATTCCCTCAATCAAACCCCCTGGAAAACTGCACAATTGCTGCATCAAAATGAGTGAAAAACTATTTTTCTCTAACACTCCTGTCAATCAATTCACATGGGAAAATTAAATACCAACTAGCATTATTCAAATTTGACATTTGCCCTTCTGAATCACCAATATAACATGTAATTAAACTAACTCACTGATTTTTCCGATTTATAAATCAATGACTGGAGTTTAAAGTCCTGAGGCTTAATTGAAGTGCTGCTGGCGGGATTATGGAACGCCTTAACAGTGATCCACCCTTCATGCCGAGCCAAACTCACAACCGGTCTAGTCTTTGACATCCCACCACCTCTAACCACCCATAATTGCTTCCTGACCTTTGCCCTGACAGCCTGACTTTGACATGTCACGTCCTGTTCTAGTTCCCCATAGTTGTCCAGTTGGGGATCAGGAAGGGGGACCCCTGAGAACAAGACATGCTAAAATGAGTCCCCTAGGTTTCGATCGGTTTAATGGGGTGCACTGAAAAGCATGTTGGGAAAATGCAGATTGCAGGTGGCTTATGCGCAGAGAAGTTTCCTGATGATGGGAAAAGTAAGGGTCTTTGCCAGTGAAGCCCCTGCAGAGGCCGAACTGGCGGGTTTAGAGGTACTTAAATGGGATAGGAGATGCAAACACGCTATTTCAGTTGGTCTAAGTGAAGTTGGTCTTTGAGGCGCGCCTCCCCTGTGGGTTGTGGCATAGGAACCCAGACAGGAAGCTGAGGATGGATGACTCTTTTTTTTTTGCCAGGATCTAAATCATCCTTCGTTCTCCCTCCCCCTCCCTCCTTTTCTCCCTCCACCTGGAAAAACAGTGGTGAGAAATGTGATCCTGACAGAAGGATAGGGTGCGAAGGGGTGTAGTTGTCTAAGCTGCTTTGCGCCATTACGCTAATGGAGATAGATGTGGGCTGGAATCATCTTCCCTCTTCTCCGCTGCAGAGACTAAAAGTGAGTGAGAAAATATCTACTGTGATAAGCCATGAGGGCTAGTGTATGAAGGTAAGAAAAAAAGGGAGATATGGGAGTTGACGATGACTGATTGTCTAACTCCCATCATATACAGGTATGTCTGCTTCATAGTAACACACCCATCAGATCCTCTTGTCCAGCCTTGGCATAACAGGGTGACTTCAGTGACTTCAGTTTTACCTCACAGGCAGACTTTTACTGTAAAGTTTTAACTGTAAAACCTAACAGTCAAATTTACTAAATTAAATATTTATTTGATTTAAATATTACTTAAAGTTCTAATAGAAAATCTTATGTGAACTTAACAGATATATGTAGAACTCAAACTGAATGAGTTTTTAGTTCTGATTTCTAGTTCCCAGCATGCTTTGCTTCTGACTGTTGAAGGAGAGCTAAATGTTCAACGTGTTATTTTGTGTGTGTTTGCTCAAACTTAATATGTGGTAATCTGTTAGTGTTTAATGTTCTGTTGTGTTGGAATTTAAAAGGGTTTCTGATATTTCTAGGTTTTGAAGCAATGGCTGTTTATCTCTTGCTAATAGGTTAGTACGTGCTGGTGTGCTTGTGCTATTGCTAGCTACCTTTTAAATAAAGAGAGAGTTAATTGACTGATTTTGATTTTCGAGTCGTTTTATTTAATTTAATTGAAATTTTATTCAATATAAGTATATGGCTACACGAAACAAGTATATTTGTATTTTTGAGAAATGTGGACTCAACTGGAATAAGCTCACAGTATTCATAAATATTAGTTTTTAAAATGGTTTATCGGTTTTTCAGAGTCAAAGGTGCCATTAACACAAGAGTAAATTTTACAGTGTGGAGGTTTTGATTTTAATTAGAGATTAGATATTAATTGCATTAGTCACTGGTGGTGTGCCTCAAGGTCCAATGCTCGCTCCTCTTCTTTTCTCAACTTCACTGGGAATGCTCATAAAGGCACATATTTTCCTTCAGTTGTATTACAAATTTATTAAATGTTTAATTCAGGTTCCAATACAATAGAATATAAACTGAGAAAGTTATGTACATTGTGTTTTACATTTTAAGGTTATGATGATGATATCACCTGTTAAGCATTAGAGTCCTGCCAGTTCTGTTCTCTCTATTGTAAGTTAAATGAATCAGATTACTGAGCCTCTTTGTCTTTAATGGCTCTGGGAGCCCCTGGCTCAGTCGTTGAATATTAGGCTTGCCTTTCAGACATCTGTAGCTGGACGAAGGAGCTTCATTTACAGCTAAACCTTGTGAAGAGAAACTTCTTGTAATTCCTACTAACCCTTCAGAACCTTGGGTTTGTGTTTGACGATTCCTTTACTTTACAATGTAAATCTTCATCAGGGGCTGGCAGGCTTTTGCATGTTTCACCGGCATCATAGCGAGCTTACTGGCTAACCAGCTGAAGTAAATGGACATAACAAAGTTTGTGGAGGAGTGGAGAAGAAAGGGATGAGTGAGGGAGAAAGCAAAGAAAATGAGATGAAAAGAACAGAAATATGAAAGTAGTAGCAGTAAGGAGAGAAGAGCAGATGAGTATGGGAGCACAGATGCCAGAAGTAAATGTAAGAAAATAAGATTTGCATTTAATCATTTTTGCATCTTTAGTTTGTGATCTGAAATATGTTCTTTGGTAATACTTTCTTCTTTCCAGAGATGAGTGGAGCATGAGTAAGAGAAGTTACGACAAAAATAAGAGGGAGAAAAGTGACCAGTGGTCAAACAAATAAAGTACCCTAACATAATAATGGTCATGTTGTTTATCATGCTGTGCTATTTCCCAAAGAAATATAGCCAAATATAATTTTAGCAAATGTTCTTCTGTTGGCCTGATATTCTATTCAGAGTATTGAAGAGCATATTTACTTTGCACAGCAGCATTTACTGCTTGCTAGAGCAGCCTAAATTATTATGGCATGGATTCAGCAAAGCACAAACTAAACAGAACTGAACTCTTAAGATTAATAATGATGTTTACACCAAATTCCAATTTTACCCATGAAGGCTAACTTAAAAATAGTCAGATAATGGTTTCCTCTTTTTAGTTGCCAGGGGTGAAAATGAGTCATCCTTAACATTTTTGGTGTTTTGGATTCACTAAATGCAGCTGGAGAGGTTGTACGTTCTACTTTTTTTTTCCCAGATAGTGTATTTTTAGGCATTCTATTATCTCAACAGCCTGAAAAATAGTGTATTTAGTTGACGTAAATGGGAAAAATATCTTCCCAGGGGCAGTATGCCCCTGGACCCACGTATGTTTGGGCTAACCCCCGAATGTTTACATCAGGGGTGTACAAACTCACTCCTGGAGGGCCACTGTCCTGAGTTTGGTTCCAACTTTCCTCAACACACCTTGTAAGTTTTTGAGCATTCCTTTAATGACCTTGACCTTGATTAGCTGTTTCATGTGCGTTTAATTGGGGTTGGAGCTAAACTCTGCAGGACAGTGGACCTCCAGGACACCCCTGGTTTACACTGTCTGGCTCCACCCCTGTGTGACGACCAAGTGAGGTTCTCCACCCATGTTTCAACAATGGCCCGGTCATGCAGGTTTGCGCTTCACAGCTTCAGGAAAATCAGACCATTCTTGTCAGAGAGTGCAGAACAACATTTTGTCCAAGCTCTTGTCATGCAGTGCTCAACTGGCAAGCGCAACTAAGTCTCTCCAGGGGATCCAGAATGCAGCAGCACGTCTGGTCTTCAATCAGCCAAACAGAGCCCGCCACACTCCTCCTAATTTCACACCAATTCAGCCAAAATTAAATTTAAGGTTTTGATGCTGACTTTCAGGACTGCCACTGGAACAGCACCCACCTACTTCAGTTTACAAGTGTATATTTCCGCCTGCCAGGTCACTAGCCACTGAATTAGCAACACCTTGTTGTTCCTTTACAACGAGGCAAAAAGTCACTGTCCAAAACGTTCTCTGTTCGTCTACCAACCTCACCCGGACCGCTGAGACCATCATCTTTCAAGAAGCAGCTGAAGACACACCTCTTCCACAAGCACTTAACTACACTCTTAAACCATTGTACTTATGCACTTACAAAAAAAAAAAACTTCTCTACATTTCTTTTCTTGCTTCCTAATCTCATTGTCAAATAAACCTGACACTGTTACAAATATTGTTTGCTCCTTGATGAATTGATTTTGTTCCTCTCTTGTTAGTCTTGTAAAAGGCGAATGTTTAAAAGTTAAGAATTTAGAACTTAAATATTAGCATTGGAACTTGCAGCGTAGAACAAAATAATCATTAGGCCTATCATTTATATAATGTTTATTTTACAGGACAATTGCCAATTGTTATTTGGAAATACAGGACCATTATCTGTCTTATAAATTGAGGGGGGAAAGTTAGAAACTGGAAACAAAATAAAGCTTGAAATATTATGCATCTGTGTCTCTCTCTCTCTCTCTCAGCACATCTGGATCCTTTACATAGTGTTGATTGTAGTTTTTGTGGGGAATCTGAAACAGTTAATCACCTTTTTGTTGAATGTTCAAGATTAAGAGAACTTTTTTGTTTGTTAAAAGATGTATGTCAGAGTTTAGGTTTTTTGTTTACTAATGGTTTATTTATATTTGGACCAAAATATAGTGCTAAAAATAAACAAAAAGTAGTATTATTGAATTTTATTTTTGGTAAAGCGAAGATGGCAATTTGGTTAACTAGAAAAAATAAGACTCTCAATTTAAGAGGAGTCGATCCAGTGCTTATGCTTAAAGGATTGGTAATGGGACGTTTGATGCTGGAATTTGCTTACTATGAAATGGTAAATGATATTGAGAAATTTTTTTTGATGTGGGGAACAGAAGGCCTGTTGTGTAAGCCCGATGAAGGGCAAGGCTATCAGATAAGCTTTGGAGTTGCATAAAGATTGAAGTGTATGTATATATGTATATATATATATATGTATATGTATGTATATATATATATGTATGTGTGTGTGTATGTGTATGTGTATGTATATATATGTATATATTTTTTTCTTTTTTTCCCCCTTTTATTTTTTAATTATTTTTTTTATTTTTTTTCTTTCATTTCTTTGAGTTGGAAGGTATTCTTTGAAAGAAGAATTGAGTATTTTAAGTCGATCATGTAAAATAAAATGTAATTTAAAAGTCAAAAAGTCTCTCTCTCTCTCTCTCTCTCTCTCTCTCTCTCTCTCTCTCTCTCTCTCTCTCTCTCTCTCTCTCTCTCTCTCTCTCTCTCTCTCTCTCTCTCTCTCTCTCTCTCTCTCAAACTTTTCACTTGCCCTGTCAAAATCATTGCGTTGTGGTGTGAGTCGTGAGTGAGTCCTGTATGACATCCTCGAGCCCATAATGGTGTAATGCGGCTTCAAATCACCCTGTCTCGTTTGAAACCCACCTGGTTCTTAATGACAAATGACATAGAAAATCAGTACACTATTCTGTGAAAATTACTTCAGGAGTGAGTCATCAGTTGAAGTGAGCTGTGTTCAATTTTAACAACAATCAGGGCTCAGTTCTAAAAAAAAGCTTTGGCCTATGTTTTTTACACAGGTGTGGAACAATGTTTGAGATCCCATGTTCTGACTTCTTTTGATGTCTTTGTCATCAAGGGCATTTTGGATGTCCTATATTATTTTGTAGCCAATGTATTATAACTAGGGCCATTGTAAAACACAGGGCCTGGGTAAAAATGTATACACGTGGGCCTTCTACTTTAGCATGCTACATTTTTAAATGAGCTGAATGTCAGAATTAGAATTAATTAGACAAGTAAAAAATAATTATCCTTGTAATTTAACAATTAAATTCAAACAGCCTTTTGCCATAATGTAAGCATCACTAACAAGATCATAGGAAATTCAGTTTAGGTTTGGTTCACTCATTTAAAGGGTGAGTAAACTATGGGATCATTTTTATTTTGGAGTGAATTAACCATTTAATCCCACCAGTAAATTAAAATAAAGTAGCTAACTGATTGTTCCACAGCATAAAATCGTTACATGATATTAAAGTGTATTATGACTTTGTAGGCTCACTACCAATTTTATAGAATTGTACCAATCTTAGAAAAATCTTTGTTTGTATCATTAAGCTAGCAAGATGTGGGAAAACACGGGCTCACTCACAGACGATTTGGGGATTAAATGGGTTAATGCCTTAATGCCTGCTGCCATCGTGTGGCTTTTCAACGATAAGTTTTGATGACTGTTGCGCAGCGCTGCGCTTTCGAGATCCTGTCTTCAACGTACTTCTTTCAGCTGATAGGGGTCGCTAGAGTTTCAGTTTCATGTGAACGCGGTCACAGACAAGGAAGCACAAAACAAGTAGAAGAAGAGGCAGAAGCGATTACAATAGCAGCGCAAAGCACGCAGTGACGCAGATATGGTGGTGCAAATAAAAGTCGAATACTGGTGAGTGTTTTCACAATATATACATAAGTAAATTATCTGAAATGTTGTGTGATTTACCAGCTTTATTGCCTCTACTGGGGTCAAATATATTTAGAAATGTGGTAGATTAGCCAGCTAATGCAGATTTCCAGCTCTGCTCTGTGTTATCACAACAACACTGTTCATGTTGTCCGTCTCATTGGGTATTAAGTAGTAGTAGAGATGGTAGAGACGGAGAAATGAAGAGATAGAGAAATGAAGCCTCTAAAATCGTTGAAGCTTTTTTCTGATTGTTTCGGGGACAGATTAGAAACATCGAGGGTGTTGCAAACAGTGCCATCTTGTGGCAGGTAAAATTTACAGCAGTCAGGAGCGCAGCTTTCTGCCTCTGGGTGTTTTATCCCTATTATTTATTTTACTGTCTACGGTTTTATCCACTGTCTATGGTTTTATCCAGAGCCATAAAGAGAAAGAGTTGCGTCACTCTTTGATGTCGCCGCGCCGGCTGTCACGTGGTTCATGTAAGCCATTGGGGTTCAGTAGCACCTCATTGCACTGGCTGTCATGTTCTTTTATGGGACAAACAGCGATTGCATAATTGAACAGTAAATGTAGAATAAAACACACCCAAGTACTTTTTCAGCTGTTACTGGATTATTGCATTTTGTTAATGCTGCAGTAGGTAACTTTTGTAAACAAGTTTTTTTTTTTTTTTACATATTTGTTAAAACTGTCACTATGTCCTGACAGTAGAATATGGCTGCGTCCAAAACCGCATACTCAATGAGTAGGTACTTAATTTCAATAAGTACTTACTCAACGAGCGCTAAAAGAGTAGGTACTTTATAGCCAAATCTCGTTGAGTATGAATGAGAACCGGACATCTGCCATGTTGACGTTATCATGTGACCTACTACGACGTGTTATCATCATATCACAAGCGCAAAGAAATGAACAGCGACACGTTTAATTCTTCTATCTATAAATATCTTGACATTGATGAAACTTTCTCATTTTGTTGTGGTATTGTTGAAGAAACAGCTGATATTTTTTTTATTAAGAAACCCCCAAATCGTCACCTCTTGAATATATGTTGTTAATTTCTTTATTTTATACCCAAAACGTTTCTCCTTTAAGTTTTCCTCCTTTTCTTGATGAATTTACCTCGTTTCATCCCTCAGACCTATAACAACAAAACAACAACATTTTTCATGTATTATGAAGAACTATTTAAAGATATTTAGCCTTGTTATTGTTCCTTTTTCCTGTATTATGATGTAAACAAACCAATGATCTTTATGTTTTCTGTTTTGTCATTATGACTATTATGGTATCTTTCCATGATCTTGTATGTAATACGTTTATAAGTTTAAATTATGAGTGACAGGTGTACTAACACTTCATAACATCAGTGACTCGACAGCACAACCTAGAACAGTTTTCCTCTGCGTTTGTAATGTCTGCACAAAGGAGACGGGCAGCTGCTCGAAGATCTCTTTTGGAGAAAACTGTTGATTTTATACTCGAAAAATGTAAGTATCACTCCTTAAAAATTTATATTACCTCAGAATGAATTGCATTGTTAGCCCACCCCAAAACTTAAACAAAATAATAATATTAAATGCTGACCAATACTTAATTATATAACTTTTTTATATACTAAAAATATAATTTAATATAACAAGCAAAATGTAATTTGTTTTGTCATATGACAGTTATGCATGAATAAATTTATATTCATAAATGCAGTGAAACATCTCAATTATCAGTCAATCGATGAATTAATGGATACATTAAATAATTCAATTTTATATACTGACAACAATAATAAAAATGAATAAATGAGTAAAAGTCAAATAAAAGTAACCATCACAATAAACAAATGCATTATACAAGTCAACAACACATGAAACAAAGCTTTATTCAAACTACAAACATGTATTTACAGGGCTGAACACCATAACCTACTGCCGACTCAACACAGCGGTCCCCATTCTGCGGCTTTATTCTGATGAATTCACCAGAGGGGACTGTGCCTTCGTCCCGGAGCTTGTTGCTGCGCTGCGCTTCACAATCTGAGGCAATAAGGGCAGGTGGAGAGATAGAGGGTCTTGTAAGGGCAGGTGGACAGATGGAGCGTCTCATCCATGGCACCACTTCCAGGATGCAGCTCTAGGCTCCTCATCCTCAGTGCTCACACCAGTCTGCAGACATTTCAGATCCTACAAAAATGCACAAACATTATACAAAAGCAGTAATTTTAACACAATGTCATTTGATTTATGTATTAAAAATAACCTTACTTTATATTTGAGTAAAATCCCTAAAACAAATGTTGCCATCATCTTTCCTTGCAGGTCCTGCTCCACCACAAAAGCTATGCAGCAAATGCACAGAAATCAAGAATCAGAAAAGTGTTGTAATTTCTCGACTTGAAATTTGTACAATAATTCAAATAAACTACAATTTAAGATTGAATAGATTTTGTTATCCATTTCTGTAGTATACTCACTCAGAGCCTTTCATGACAGCATTCAGCATCATGAGCCTCTCTCCAGCAGATAAACACACGCGTGTTCTTCTGTCCCTGTAACATACAGACAAGATTCACATTACGAGTTCAACACTGAATTTACATGCTGAGGTTGATGTGTTAACTCACTTTTAATCCAACTTAAATGTTCCTCAATATATCAACACTAATAAGGGACAAATTAAATATAACATATTTAGTTACTTTATAGATTTGTTTATTTACCTTATTTACAGTACATTTGTCTAATGTAAGTAGTGTTGACAACAGTGAATTATCCTTCATATTAATAGCACACATAACGTTACATCACTCAGATGTATTTTTCATGTTGGGATGTGCTCATCTGCAATACTTAAACAATATTTTCATTTCAGATGTAAATAGACATTTTAAATAAGCGTATTTAAGATGTAACGTTATATGGTTATGTAAATCCATTTTAGAAACTTACGTGTAGCGTACTTACTGGAGCTCCCCAGTTTAACTAACTAATAAAACATGTGTTTACAGCAAAATCACAACTATACTATACTGTCTAAGTCCTTTAGACCTTCAACAGTTAAAACGTTTACTCTATAGTAGTTTAACACATACGATTTAAACACAAGAAACCGTGTTTACTCACATTTGAAAACCCCTGCTGATCTCCGATGTTGATAATGACGTATGCTCTCCCGTGGCCTCCTGGGATAGAAGAGTATCAATCGGATGAACACTCAAAAATCGGGGCGAAAGCAGGAGATCATCCGGGAACTTCTCGCCTACTCTTTTATGAGTACTGAGGTTTCGGACATACTACTCCTTTCAAATACTGTTTTCCCCTACTATATAGTACGAAAGTAGGAATATTCGGACGTACTATAAGTATACGTATGCCCGAATCTCGCGATAATTAGTACGTCACTCTGGTAATTCTCGCCTACTCTTTTATGGATACTAAGGATTTGGACATACTTATTCGCTCGCCTACTGCTTTTTCCATACTATATAGTAGGGAAGTATGCGGTTTTGGACGCAGCCAAGGAGACAGATAATCTGTGAAAAAATCAAACTCCTCTGGCTCCTCCCAGTGGTCCTGCTGAAGTGATGACGTCACTTTGTAGGACAACTCGTAAGCTAGCAGCGCATGGGTACATGGTACGACAATGGAATTCTTAATGTTAATCAGTTGCTTAATGAACAAGGTTTACTTTTAACATATCCTGAATTTCTCAATAAATTCATGATTCCTGTGAGGCCAAAAGAATGCTATTGTTTTAGATGCAATCCCTGGCAAAGTAATTTCACTTTTACGAAATCCTGGATTATGCCCTATAGATCGTCAAATCAGTTCTTGTTTTGACACAATATTTATTGGGGATATTAATATATTAATAGATAAATGCAGTAACAAATATATTAGAAATACTTTAAAAACAAACGTTTTGCCTTGCTCAACAGGTTTTTGGTCATCTAAATTTGAAAATATTAATTGGAAAAGAGTTTGGTCTATAACTAGTAAGTTTTGTATTAATAATAAAATTAGAGAGGTTTCATATAAAATTGTACACAGAATTTACCCTGTCAAGGAATTACTTTCTGAACGTTTCCATTTGAATATTGAAAACTTGTGCGAATTTTGTGGCAATGCCAATGAATCTGTAACTCATCTTTTTTTTAATTGTATTTATTCAAAAATGTTTTGGTTGGATGTTTCAAATTTCATTTCTAAGTTGTTTGAAACATGTCTACGAATTGAGCTTTTTGATGTTGTATTTTTTTTTTGTACAGGACAATGTTGACTCCAAAAGTACCATGTGCTTCCTTATACAACTTTTCATATTACTTGGAAAATATCACATTCATGTGAAAAAATGGGCTAAAGCTAAGCCAAGCTTTGAACACTTTATGAAAGAGATTAAACTATATGGTAATTCATTAGATAAAATTAAGAACAAAAAAGCAAGAAAGACCTATGAAGTATTTTGTAACTTTAAATTATTGTAACTTTACCCCTGGCATGATTTTTTCTCTTTTTTTTTTTCTCCTTTATTTTCTATTTGTTGTGAGCTGTATTGTCATGTAAATCTCTTTGTATATTCTATGTTGCAATAAAAAAATAAAAATAAAAAAAAGCAGCGCATGGGTTCCCTCGATCGAAAAGCTATGCATTTTCCCCATAGACTTTTGGAAAATCGCAAAAAAAAAGATCTGTGTTTAACAAAGAGTTGTGACCCTTACACGTTTTGTCTATCAAGATAATCTTTACAAGTTAATCCAAAATGTATACATTTTGAAGCCTATATTTAAAAAAAAAAAAAAACACAAGCAGACACAAAAAAGTTTTTAAAAAAAAACACAAGATGGTTATAACTGTGTGTTCTATGTCATAGATTAAAACGTGAAAATATTTAGAGTTTTGTTCACCACAGACCTTATTTCAGGCGATTTAGCAAAAACCCATTCAAAAATCCCATTGACTTTAGAGCAAGGGAACCGGGAGTGCTAAAATGCTAATAATTCACTTCCACGTTTTGGCCTACAGAGTGACGTCGTAACTTCGGCAAATTGCCATTTGCAGAAATACACTGCTCCCGGTCAGAAACAACCAATCAGAGCCAGGAGGAGTGTCTTAGCAGTGTCAATCACGCTTGTGTACACGCTGATCACACCCCTCTCTTGCACAGCGCGCCGTCATTCAAACCAAACTCGAGATTGCCGGTGTGCTAATGGCGGAGAAACAACCTAAACCTAAACGCATGTCTCCGCTGTGAAGGGAGGGCTGTAGCGCAGCAGAGAGCAACAGTGTTGTGCCAGTTCATACTTAAAAAGAACTAGCTCAAAGTTCAGTTCACACAGATGATAATGAACTAGTTCACTTTTTTTTTTTTTTAATGAACTAAGTTCACATATCTAAAAATGAACTAGTTCACGTTCATTTGTTAAATTCTTTTTAAGATAGGCCACTATCTTACTCAATAGAACCTCTTTACCATCCATTACCAGCTGCAAATCACTGCCACTCCAAAACTAATCAAAATTATTGTACCAATAAACAAGAGACAATTATTATAGCCAGGAGAAAAATAATGTTGAAACAGAGAATATGTGTACCCCTTAAATAATGTGTAATCATGATATGTAGAAATTGGAAAATACAAGGTGCAATCAAGGTAGGCTATACTGTATGTTCAATGAAACTTATATTTAGCCAGCATGAACCAAATTACCCAGGACTTTAAAAAGGTATATTCTGGTTCATGGGGAAAAGATCAGTCTACTGACACAAATCCAGCATATTCTGAACGGCAGTAACTATGTAAACCAGACCAAAGTAGTCATGTACTGTATAATGTCAAATTAGCTTGGGCTTACCCTGCTCAATGTGCAATACTCAACCAACACATTTTCACACCTTCAAAAGGAAGTAAACAGTGAGTAAACGATGAAAATGCCATTTACATTCATTTATAATAAAACAATCTTCCTGATTATATTTGTCTAAAGAAAATGAACAGCTAGCAGCTGAACAACTTAACTTACTACATACAGTAGGCACTCTGATTCCATGTATGGGGCTTTTATTATTCATATGACACACAAACAGAAGTAGATAAGACCTGTTTAGTTCAAAAGATCACTCGTTATGGAAAAGCGCAGATCATAAGTGATGATACGAGCAGCGCGAGCGCGGTCAGATCGCCAAGTATGCACACTATTGCGACTCCCTATCCCCCTATCCGTACTATGAATACTTCGACCTCGTCTAACATACCTGGATTCGGGGACTCAAAACGGTGGTTGGAGGTAAAACCTGACTTTTCAAATGAACGTGAACTGCGCGTGCTGCTCATTCATTCCTGACAGAGTGAACGCCGCTCTAGTTCGCGTTCATTGTATGAAAAGTGATTCGTTCAGTTCAGCGTTCTGCGAAAATATGAACGAGTTCAGTGAACGTCGTTCATTGAACGCGTTCATGCACAACACTGGAGAGCAAGTGGGTGGGACCTGTAAGTTGTGCTTGTTAAAATTTTCAGGCTAAGTCAATGTTTTCTCAAAAGTTACCTACTGCAGCTTTAATCTCAGTTTTGCATTTGGAGAGGCAGGGTCCAGAAATCAATTTAAATAGTGTGTTTGGTTTAATTTGTCATTTAGTGAGATATACTAATATATATTGTTAGTGCTGAGAATTTTGCAATGGTGTATTGTGTGCTTTAATGGTCTGTGGTAGAACGTTTGCCAAGTGCATCAGAGGTTCTGGGTTGTAATCCGCACTCCTATTGTTTGTTTGTTTTTTTTTCCTCATTAAACTTTGCCCATCAATAAAATAATTGTTATCTGTGATTATGCTGTGGCAATAATAAAAAAAAAAGCTTGCAGCAACGTTTGGAAAACAAACAAACTATGAACTAGTTTATTTTTTGAAGTATGAACTGAACTTCTAGTGATATAGTTCATTTAGAAAATCAACTTTCCCAACACTGGTTATGATAATCCGATTCTGACTTTTTTTTTTTCTCTCTCTGTTCTAGTCTGTCTCTTGCATAGTCAGTTTTCCTGGAACCAAACGTATGTTGAAGCATTATTCCAGTCAGATTACATCTCCTCTTCACTATTTTGTGTTGCAGTGGTGGATGAGGGTACGAGCCCCGCTATCAGGAGCTCAAGCGGGTCGTCACTGCTGAGTTCACTGATGCGGATGTGAGTGGTTTCGTCGGCCGGCAAGGTATGTTGCAGATTTATGACCATGCAGTGATTTCCATTTATGCACAGACTGATTGTCAGCAGCAAACAACAGCCCTTCTGTTTCTCTTGTGCAGGGAGCTTTGAGATTGAAATCAATGGACAACTGATTTTCTCAAAGATGGAAACCAGTGGCTTTCCCTATGAGGATGATGTGAGTAAATTCCTCGCCACTGGACAGGTTTCTTAAATGTTAATGTTTTTTCCATATGTGTGCTTACATCTCTCCTATATCTCGTCCACAAGATTATGAACGCTATCCAAAGAGCCTACGATGGCCAGCCGGTGGAGAAGATCACCAAGAGCCAGCCTCCTTGTGTCATCCTCTAATGTTTCACATTAACCCTTAACCCTTCCCTTTTGGCTCTCAAGACACCTGAATCACTCCTCAAAGAAGTCTAGTATGTCAAGATTTTGAACGATTCTGTTTAAAAAAGCAAAGTTTAAGCTTCTAGAGAGAGCAGGATCCTTAAATGTCCCCTTCTCTTCACTCCTCCTGTCTGGTTGCTGGACGTAAATGAATATCGTAACTCTAAAGTGAGAAGTTACGGTATGAGGCCTGCAGTCTGTGCTTCTTTTAAGCAGGAGGAGTGAGACGGGGGGACGGTGAGGAGGAGGCCAATGGAAGGGTTAAAGGGATAGTTCACCCAAAAATTAAAATTCTGTCATTTACGTTGTTTACATTTGTTGTTCCAAACCTGTTTGTGTTTCTTTTTCCTGTTGAACACAAAAGAAGATATTTTAAAGAATGTTGGTTACCAGACAGTTGATGGACCCCATTGACTTCCATAGTTGTTCAGCAGAAAAAGAAACTTTTAGAAAAATAAATTTGAAAAATGACTACTAATTTGAGTGAAATATCCCTTTAAAGTGTCCCTTTAAAAGTAAAATATCCCTTTTTTTTTTTTTTTTTTTTGTTCAAGCCACATTGCCTACTGGAGTCAGACCATCCGCTTTTTTTTTTCATTTGTGTAATGATAAACTAATGTACTAAAACAATTGCTGTAAGAAGGAAATGCCTAAAGCTTTGGGTGTGTGAGTGCATACTTTGTCATTCTTCAAGTGTCCCTTTATGTCCACCAATCTATAATCAGCATGAAGCGATCATAAATAAATGAATTTTAATATTGGTGAGTACTTGAAATGTTTGTTTAAAATACTGTAGTAAATTAGGCCATTTTTTCTTGGTATCAAAGCTCAGGTGATTGCCTCTTGCAAGTATTTTGTGCTGTAGTTGTTTGATTATTATTATCAATGTAGTGTTATAGAAATAATTCTCTTTAAATTAAACCAAATAGCTGTTTAAGGGCATTTATATGACCTGCAGACACTGCCGCATGATGACCGTATTGTTTTGTGTTTTTAGAAACTACTGAACACCATGTCAATGATACAGCATGGTAATATTGTTAATTTAAATAAAAAAATAAATTGCTATAGGAAATTACATTCAGGAGTTGGTAGTTTTTCTGTCTTTGATTAAGGGGGTATATCAAATTTAATTCAATGTAGTGCTATAGGATGGCAGTTTCTGTTTGTGGTTGAGAGGAGTGTAATGTTTTGCTGCTTGTTTAACTTTAACTTTTTTTACATTAAATAAAATTTAATCACAATTTTTTCAAGGTATTATTATTTATTTTTTTAATATGAAAGTAAGCTTTTTCTTTAAAACTTATTTGCATATCAAAATTAGTGCTGTCAAATTAATTACATTTAACAAGTTTGTAATACAATTTGTGTATATATTATATAAATATATAAAAAGTGTATATATAATATTATATAAAATGTGTACACATTTACACCTACATAATATATATTATATACATACTGTTTATAAACACAAACTTTTATGTTAGGTATGATTATTCGATTTGACGATACGAATCAAAATGCACATTGAATCTAAATTTAAACCTTGTTACACTTTTATTTTCAGTGCTGCGTTCTATAGTCTGTAAACGGTTAGGTACGATGTTTTCGTTTTGTTGTTTTGTATCAGTATTTGGTTTTAGTTTACTCATCAAATAAATAATAATAATAAATGCATCTCACATTTTTTAAATAAGGTGAGCAGCAGGCTTTGGCTTTGGAAACTGGGCGTGTTAAACAGGTGGAGGTGAGCAGGGTGTATCCACCGTCCTGACGCAGCTGTGTGCAGTGTTGTTTTCGTCTCCTCGAGTAACCAGTTATTAACCTCCACAGGTCAGAATCTAAAGACAAGAATCATGGTGGTGACGATAAAAGTCGAATACTGGTAAGCTCATTTACACCCTGTGTACATGTTTTTAAAGTACTTATGATTTTTAAATTCGAATCAGGTTATTTCAATGCGAATACATTGGAATGTGTTATGTTTTTGTCTCAAAAATCTACTGAGCTGCGTATCACTTTATCAATCACGCACTTTGAAGCAGATCATGTGGCGTAGGCCTACTCCCAACGCGTCAGGGAAGTATGAATATTTACCACGAATCGGTTCTTTTGAACCGTTCTTTTAAAGAATCGATTAAAAAACGATCCAGCGATTGTTTACCTAATCGCGTGGTCCATCCATGACTTGTCTGGCTAGTCCATGACATCTCCAACGTGGTTTATTGCATGCTCCAAAATGTTAAAATAAAGTCATATATGTTGTTTTCTTACTTTAATTATCGTGTTTTTTGTTCTTGTGTCGCAGTTCAATTTCGGCTAAAACCTAATATAATACTGTATTTACATTAAAAAATACTTAAAATTAATTTACATCATGGACAACGAGTCATTGAGTTATTAATCACTCATCAGCCACCCGGATCGTGATTAAATCGTTCATCATGGTGATGATGACCCTTGATTGACAGACACGCTGGTGTGGAAAAACCGGTTTAAGGGATCGTTTGTGGTAACTGGAAAAGCCTGGCAGAAATGACTGCGCATATTTTGAAAGAAAATAAAGAATTCTGTTCTTCTCTACCCACCAGCGGTGGATGAGGCTACGCGCCTCGCTTCATGGAGCTGAAGCGAGACATCAACGCGAAGTTTCCTGATGCGGATGTGTCTGGCTTCGTGGGCAGGAGAGGTCGAGTACACTGAGTCCTCTGCTATCCTACTCATAATTTCCTCTAGTTCTCCGTGTGTTTTGTAAACTTGTTTTCAACTGAGACTCCAATTCTATTTTAAGCTAAATAGCCTACGTTTCGCTTACTTAAAGGGATAGTTCACCAAAAAAAATAAATTCTATAATTTTCCAACCCTCAAGCTGTTCCAAAACTGCATGGATTTCTTTCTTCTGCTGAAAACAAAATAAGATATTTTGAAGATGGGTAACAAAACAGTGGATTGGACCCCATTGACTTCCATAGTAGTTTTTCCCCCATATGGAAGTCAACGGTGTCCAAACTGTTTGGGTACCAATATACTTCTTTAAAACTTAAATTCCCATTTATAATAGACAGTAACACTATCATATCTGTTTCCAGTATATTGACATACGCTCTTTTCTTTAGGAAGTTTTGAGATCGAGATCAATGGACATCTGATCTTCTCAAAGTTAGAAACGGGTGGTTTCCCTTATGATAAGGATGTAAGCATCAGCATATTACTTTCTTTGTTTATAAATAATGTGTGTAATAGTTTGTAAAGCACAGTGCATCCAAAAGATTGAGAAAAAGATATTTGAGTGCAAGTGCCTTGGCTTGTTTCTTCTCTCATTTTTACGATTGAGAGACCCAACTAAAGAGCACCTTCTGGGATCATTTTTATGAGGTCCATACAGCATTCTAAGATGTTTCCCTTTGACACGTTGAATCCTTTGACTTGATGTCTGCTACTGAGTTAAATGAAATATATAAAGTTGTCCAGAACTGTTCAGCACACTCTTATATTTGTTTTGCAAACATGAATCAAAAGATTTTAAGACATTCAAGACATTGAAAAACAAAGTTAGCCTACATATTTAAGTGTTGTGTTTTGGGTTTTTTTAAATTCTCCTAAATTTCTTTTGTCCATTTCCTGCAGATTATGGAGGCCATTGTTAAGGCTGAAGATGGGAAGCCTGAGAAGATCTCCAGAAACCGTAAAGATTGCATCATCCTCTAATGCTCATTGCCGTCTCAGCAGAGATGAGCTCCCATCCTCTGTGCGGTCCACATGAGCATCTTATTGGTCCATTGCAGAAAATGGTTTATTTGGTTTGAAAATCTTCACTGTCTACTTTATGGCTCTCGTTTTTTGGACGTAAATGATTGCTGTAGCTTAAAGTTCAATAGTTATGGTATGAGGCTTCAGTCCAAAAAATGATAAACCGAAGTTGAGTAATAAAGATGATAGTGAAGAGAAGTTACCCAACTTTAGAATGATAATGTTGTAGGATAAGAATAATAAGAATAAGACTAGACATGCATGATATCTCATGAATAAAAAGATTACTTAAATTGGACTGGAATATCAAAGATAATGTTATTAGAATCAATGAGTTAAGTAGACAAAAAATGGGGTAGAGGGCAGTTAAGATTGCTTGATTATTTTGGGGGGTAAATGTAAAACTCATATTTTGGTTAATTTATTGCATTAGCTTTTTCGCTACACTTATTTTAAAAAAGTAAGAACTTTTTTTTAATCATTGGATAAAAAGTAAATTAAGTTTAGTTTACGAGAATATATATATATATATATATATATATATATATATGTTACAGTGCTCAAAGGTAATTGGCTCATGATTTTAGATTTATAAAATGATTTCTGTGGTCTATGTAATGTATAAATAAATAAATAAATAGTTTCTGGAAATATTTGTAGATTGTTTTTGGTTTGTCACATTGGCTATATCTAAAATATAACTTGTTAAACCACTTCGCTTTAGGCTTGTTATTAAATTTCATAAAAGTTACATAATCATACTGTTTTCGACTTAGGGCAACAGTAAATTATTTTATTGAAATCCTTCAGGTTGTAAACGTTTTTCACCAGCAGAGGGCGTTTTTCATTGCTGTTCTGTATATTTGTTATCATATTAGTTTCTGTTCATGCATTAACAAAAAGGAGGCAAAACTATTTCAATGGAGCCATTTATAATGAAGATTTCTTATACTTACAAAATACTTTTTTTACTAGCAATCATTTGCAGTCAAGCCTTTCACAAGATTCAGTTGTGTAGTGTACTTGAAAATTGTGAATAAAAAAAAAAAAATAAGTCAATATAACACACCTCAGCTTTTGTAAGAAATAACACACATTAGGCCCTAACTGTAACACCAACATTCATTATATCAAGTGTCAAATGTAATGGTGCTTACATGCTTATTAAGGCAAAGATAATGTGAGGAAAATTCAGAGAGGGGAGTTTCCAACACCGCACTATAATTTTCTAAATGAACATACTGTAAACGCCCTTAAAGCAGCCGGTGATAGTTTGTGTGTGTGTGTGTGGTTATCACAGAACAGTCAATCTTTATCATAAAACGCCAGAGACTGCAGAAGAGGCACACCTACACATAAACACATGTGCTATTCAATATAATATGTGCAGTAAAGCATGAACGCGGGGGAATAATATCATACAAACACTTTAGTTCAATTGTGAAGAGCAGAGATGCTCCCAAGAGCAAGAATACTGAATAGCAGTGTAAACTAATACCTCTTGACAATGAAAATTCAATTAATGAATTATAATATCCAGTATATTATACTTACATTTCTCATTCAAAAGGCAAATGTTGAGCCTGTTGATGTAAAACAGTTTTGATTTTTGGCAAGATTTGGTTAAAATTGTCTCCGTTACATTTGTGTTGCCAGTAGTTTTTTGAAACAAATATGAATTAAAGCAAAACATTTAAAAAGACGAATCTAATCAAATCGTGCATTTCATGGCAAATTTTAAACGCACAGAATCATTGCCAGAGCAAATATTTACAATCCTACTAAACAGCTTTGTTCAGTAACTGGCAAATAGAAAACGTCAGCTTTGTTTTTAGTGTCTATAATTAAACTACAAGTCACAAAAACCTGCTTTAGCATTCACACACACATACGCTCTGTGAAGAGTCTCTCCAGACTTGCTCAGTAATCATGCAACAGGGCGCTTGGCTTCAGTTATGTTGTTCACAGGTCATGTGATGCTCTTCTCTGGAGATGCTGTTATTCCATCCCTTAATAGGTCTCATAACTGCAGGGCTGAGCATTATTTACTCATGTCCTCCTGAAAGGTCTCTAGCCACATGAATGCTTACATCATTTATGTGTTTTCAGTGGACTCTAATCATTGCCTGATGTCCCCAGTGAAAAGGTGCTGTCATAAAGGTGTGTATTCCTCCCCTATAGACTTTTAAGGATCCATAATAATTGCAGGGACAGACCTGTCCATTCCTGCTCATGAAGAGCCACCTTTCTGCAGAGTTCTGCTCCAACCTGCCTGGAAGTTTCTAGCCATCTTGAAGACCTTCATTAGCTGGTTGGGATGTGTTTAATTAGGGTTAGAGTTAAACTCTGCAGGAAGGTGGCTCTTTTTAGGAGCAGGATCAACCTGGATCTTTTTAGGAGCAGTGTATTGGATCAACCTTCCTTGCTTGAGGCCACAGTGGGAATGATCCAAGAAGATGTCAGAAGTGCTCTGTTTTATCAGTATATGACACTTGGGATTGAAACCTCAAACTTTCTTATGGCAGCCCAAGACCCTTGACCACTGGGCTACCGCCATCTCCATGTTTCAGGTAATGTTGTGTCACAGTCTATCACATTATTGTTTTGTCTTTAAATATTGAAAATGAATTTTAGTTGTTTGTATTGTATATAAATTGAATGTTTGTGTCTGAAAGCTCAGTGGTAAAGGGTCTTAGGTGTGTGGATGTTGAGTCATTCTCAGCAAACGGCGCCTTTTTTAGCATATCAGTATCATTACTACTTTTTTAAGAAATCATTTTCCCAGATGTGTTCACCTCAGGCCCAGTGTACCAGGACTGTAATCGCCGTATGGGCGGTTCCCCCAATTCAGCGTTTTCCCCACAATCCTACACATTATTTTAATCCTTTCATAGATTTCAAATTATGTCATTTAAATATACATGAGTAAATTCACACATTGTAATTTTATTGAAAATCAATGTTTTTGTACTTTATTCCAAACGGGAAACATTTGTAAAATTTTCTTTTTCTTATAACAGAACCGAAATTTTAAGTTTGATGAGGGCAATGTAATTGTAATGGAAGTCTTTTTAAACCGAAAACATTTTAATGTGTTAATAATGTGTCAGAAAGATTAAATGTTGTTCTTTTTTTAGAGGGGAAATGTCACAGGATGGTGGGCTTGAAAGTGAGTAGTAAAGATAAACAAAACGAAATTCACTTTAAAGAAAGGTGAATCTACTTTCAGTAGAACTGATAAGAGTAAGGTTCTGAAATGCAAACATAGGCCGCTTTCAAAAAATGGCTTTTCTTGTTGTTGTTTTTTTTCTTAAAGGGCCAGCGCCCATGAGCACCCACAGAGTAAAACATAAATCGGCGCCTACACGCCATAGACAGTAAAAGAAATAGACACAGCGACCCCATTGATTTCAACAAAGAAGACTGAAGCCCAATTATTGCACTTCCTGTCTGATGTCTGAGCGACTGCGCGGGCTCAAACTGAGCTTGACGACAGTCTGACAGTTAAAATCTTCTAGTAGCTGTGCCAAGACAAATCTGAGTCACCTAATTCCTCAAAAACGTTGTTAAATATTTCTCTCTATTTATGGCCTTCATGTCCCCCAGATTGCCTCATAGACAGTAAAAGATTGGCTTGAGCTTCTCCTCCTGTCTATACGGAAATGTCTCTATTGTGCGACAGAAAGTCCTGTGGTTTTGATGCAATCTTTAGCCTATTTTTACAAAAACGGCTTATACAGGGCCGTAACGTAAGATGCAAAGTAATGGAGCATTTTATATATGGTGATGTTTCTTTAGAAATAAATAATGGAGTCTTTGGACGCCTCAGATGTAAAGTTATTCGCTATTACGCTGATTTCACGCTTCCACCATTTTTAAAAATCGTAAGCGAGGCTCCGGTGGGAAGAATCCCGGAAGTACAGACAACAATGTCTTGGACTACCAACCTGAAGCTGCTGCCGCGATTTAAACTATTAGATCTTAATATCCAATATAGTATATGTATATAGTTCGTTCCTACTTCTTTTTTTACGTTCTGAATATATATTAAAAAAACAGACTGATCTCATGAAATGGCGTATCTATGACACGCCAATTCGTATTTCCATTTTCCATCGCATTTCCAAATTTCCACTACATTACTTTATATATAAATATATGACCTATCAACCCCTTCCCTAAACATACCCGTCACTGGGGTTAATACCATTTATGAGTCTTCCCCTACGCAACAATACGCCATTGCATTTGCAACTCTCCTATGATTAAAGGTGACACTTCCAGTTTTCGTTCCACCGGAGCCATTTCAAAATGGCAGCTGAATGAAATCAGTGTATGCCTCCTGCTGCTGGCTCACATGTGACCTGACCACAATCTCTCCACAACCCAACCATACGCGCCAACCCGTTTGACTAAGGCTGTCGAGCCCCACTGTCCTCGTTAAAGTAAGTTCAGTGGCAACGGTTTCACATGGCATACTTGCCACCACAAAAAACAAAAAAAAACACCAACCCTCATTCATATACACAGGAACGTAATAACTGTAATTAAATTATACAAATAAACCAACAGACTCTTCGAGTTTTTCAAGAATAAAAAACAAATTGGCTGATATTCCCATGAAAAAGTAAACAAAAATGAATTCAAATTGTTTCATTTTAAAATGTCTTTTACATTACACACAGCTAAATCGAACAAATACAAGGCTTACAGTCCTGCTAATTAAATCAGTAAGACCACAAAGCACCCAGTAGGCCTAAGTAATGGGGTCCTTTTCACAGAATCATCACTCTAGAAGAAAAGTTAATCAGCAAATGACACACCCCAAATTATTGCTTTGTTTCACTTATTTCCAGCACTTAAACAAGCTCTCACTGGCTCAAGAGACAGTGTTACTGTGACTCAGTGGAAAAAGCGGTGACATATGAAACTGATGTAAGGGCCGTGGAGGGGGAAACCCCTTCAAGCGCCCCCCAGACACCTTTGGAGGGGTGTCCTCCATTATCTGATGTGAAGGGAATCCCTAACCTCTACACAGCTTGACGTCAGAAGGCAAGATGCTTTTTTAATGATTAATGTATCTTGCTAGTGATGAGCTCCATATTAACACTGCACATAGACCTCTCTCTCTCTCTCTCTCTCTCTCTCTCTCTCTCTCTGTGTGTGCGTGTGTGTGTGTGTGTCAGAATTTGGCCATCATCCAGGTCAACTGTTACTGTTCTGGGAGTGGCTTGAGCATTGGGTTATTTATTTTTTATATATATGTTGTTGTTTTTTTGCAGATAACTTCTTACCTTGGCAGCTAGCAATAAAGTGCACAATTCACATGAGCGTGCCCATACATTTTGAATCAGTCAAATAAGGATGCAGAATTAATTTAGGACAGGTATAGCCTATCTGAGTCTGTACCATGCTTGTTAAACTAGGCCTCAAACTCTTTCTCTCTCTTATGTTCTTTCTCTCACTGTTTTCGGGAGTGGTGTTAGGGTTGGGGTATTCCTGCTGTAAGGTGGCCCCATCGATAAGGCTATTTCACTGATTATGGGGGTCTTATCACTCCTTCGCACCCCTGGGTGCTCTGCGCATGCTGTCGCTTTTCGGGTTGCCCCGCACTACGTGACTTTACGTCTTTCTATCTTTTTCCATTACCCCTCCATCCCCACCCATGCCTTTTGAATCGGTCAGAGGTCAGTCTTGAATTGGGCACTCAAAGTGTAGACGCGGACACCCAGCACAGACCCGCCAGGACCACCTGGACTCAGGTAAGTGTGTGTTGTGCTCTGTTAAGCAGTCAGATTAAGTGTTTTAGAATGAGACAGTGGTCACTTGCAGACAGGGGGACACCTGCTAAAGGTCTTTTTAACAGTAGTACAGATCTCATTGTTACTTGCAGCAGTACATTATCAGTCATTTTGAAGTGTTGCTGGAAGAACTATAAAACTTTTTTGCCATATATATATATTATTAAAAAAAAATTGTTGGTTTAACTTAAAAAATGAAGTAACCTGGCTGCCTTAAACATTTAAGTTCATTGAAATGGAAAAAATTGAGTTAATACAATGAGGGTGATTGATTTAATCATCAGATACTTAAATTATTATGTTATCTGAGCTACATAAATTATTTAAGTTGATTTGACAAAAGAAATAATGTTGTGATTACAAATCATGAAAATTTATAGAGCTGTTTTCTATCCCAAAAGACTGAGCTTGAAAATGAGCTTTCATACTCGGGTTCTTATAGCTGCAGACTGTGAATGTATAACACTTTTCATAAAAAAAAGAATATATATATATACATTGCTGCCTAAATTTAAGTACAAGAAACTTGGGATTCTGAAGTCATTTCAACTTAAATTACATTAAACTGACTTAAAAAAGAGCTGATCTTTTAGAACTTATAAAAAAGTTGCTGTACTGAAAATGCTGTACTGTGAAAATAATACTTATTTTCATGAGTTAAAACAATGGAAAAACATATGTTGTCATAACTTATTGTTCATATAATTTTTTTGCAATGTGGATTTAAGCAATTCTTCAAAGCTGTATATTTAAAATAGTTCCTTAAACTTTAAACTTGTTTGCAAATCTAAAGATCATGAAATGTTCGTCTTACTGAAAATAAGCATTAGAAAATGCATTATTTTGTATTTTGTTTAATGGAAAGTATTTAGTTCTGTGTATGATTGTATTTGTTTGATATGGGCATACACTGTAAAAAATTGCTGTGGTTATGCAGCTGTTTGCCAGTAACTTACTGTAGATTTAAATTGATGTATATTTACTGGCAACAGTTTGTTCAAAGTTAAATGAACATTAAACATTAACAAATCTTTGTCTTTACAGAATAAAACTAAAAAATAACAATCTAATGCAAAGCATTCTGGTAACCAGAAATCTTCATCAACCTTTTTCTGTTTTTTTTTTCCTTCAGATTTTGTTTCCCAAAATGCTTTGCATGAGGCTGTTATTTTAGTTTTATTCTGTAAAGATAAAGACTTGTTAAAGTTTAATGTTCATTTAAACTGTTGCCAGTAAACAATAATTTAAATCTACAGTAAGTTACTGGCAAGCAGCTGCCAGTAATACTGTAATTTCTACAGATTTTTTTTCAGTGTATTTGACTAATTAGCTGAAAAAATTCTAATAAACTATTTAAGGAAACATAAAAGACTTCAGATTCAGAAGACTTCAGATACAAAAGCTAAGTCTGTCTGAGCTAAAGCTAAAGTATTTTGTTTAATTTTATCAGGCTTCCATGTATAGGTTTCTACCCATTTCAGAATGGGCTGATGCTGGGATTTAGTGAGTTTGAATTGAAAGTATTTGATGAACGTATACTATGTGCAGTGAGCATTCACTCAATATCATTATCTAATTTTTGACAAAGGTGGCTTTTGCATCGGAGGTCTTCATATTCTCTTCTCCCTTCACTAGGTTCATCCTCTCATGATGTTTAGCACAAATCCCAGGAGGTTCTAGAAAATGTTGATTAATCCATTTTTTTAAAATGGGGAATACATTTGTTTTTACTATCTGCTGAAGTAGTTGAGAGGGCTTCACCAAACCCCTCTTCTGCACCCTATCTGCCTCTGTCCATGAGGAACAGAAGAGTCCTTATCACACGATAGAAGTTCAGTCTTCAGATGATTGTCTGTTTGTGGCTTTTACACGCCCTTGTGCTAGTTAGGGGTGAGCCTCAGTTTTTGAGCCTCTGAAAGACTTGAAACTATATAACTAACTATAACTATATAAACTATATTTTTATATGTGCTAAATATACTGTACATATTTTATGCAAATCGTATTAAGTAAAGAGAGTATGAGGCATGAGTTTACAGGTAAAACTCATTCTAGTTCTCAAGAACTGTGTTGAAATGATAACACTTTAATAAAGGGGAATACATGAATGAACAATAACCACTGCTTTTAGCAGGTGTGCAAGTCTTAGTCTTACTGTGTTATTTTGTTTCTCTGTGTGAATGAAGGTTATGTGTGAGACTTTCTGACAGAAAGAAGACAGTCTCGATGATGGAAACCATATCGTTTGAAGGGGTGAGGAAAGCATCTCATAGCACATTAAGTGGTTGACGTACAATGAATTTTTACATTTATAGGCTACATGTCATACAGTGTAGTAAAACATTGTGTATCTCTCTCTCTCTTTTCTATAGGACAATGACATGTCCTATGAGGACAGTGAGTCACCTCTACCATCTCCATTCACTTTGTGAGTATCATATGGACACTCATACCATATTGATAGAAATGCAAATATAATTGTGTCTGCTTCACTATATTTGACATTTTGAAGAAATAGTTTACACAAATGAAATGAAGTCATTTTTATGGCCAGAAATTTTGATTATTGTTTTTTTATTAGAATATTATTTTTGAAATTTGTTTGAGCATAAAGGAAGTACAACATGACGTATAAATACTTTGCAATTTAAATAAATAAATCAAAATCAGTTTTCAAAAATTAGAATAAAGTTTTCCAACTTTCCAAGTTTTTCAAAACAATCTTTTAATGCAAAACATCTAAATATTCCTTAAAAAAACTGGAAAAATCTTTATTTTCCTTTTGGGGTGATATGCTACAGATATGTTTTAACAAAATAGCATTCGAATTTTATTTAATTATCAGTCAGTTATTGTATTTATATAGTTATGTAGTTTATTTTTGAGAGAAGCTAATCAAACATCTGAACATCATCATTTAAATTTTGGATTATTATTAAAATGATTGTTTGATAGGCTTTCATATTTAATTTCATGGGTAGTGATGAATGTGGGTGGTAAAAAAAAAAAAAAAAAAAAAGAAAAGACTGCACTCCACATTAGGACTACAGAGAGTAAAGATGCAAAATGTTGCGCCCTTGTGGCCGAGCGGGGCAGTGCGAGGGCTAGACAGAGTGAGGTTTATGTTTCTTGTATCAGGGATGGCTTGAGTCACTTTATAAGACGATGGAGCTCAGCTTGGCCTATGGTGCATAAGATCTGGTGAGTGTGTGGAGCTGTGACAGTCGGGTCTTTGTCCTGGTGTGTGTTGTAGTATGTGCTCTCTGTCGCCCTCTATAGGACACCCGGGGGACACAAAGGCACCTATGACTTAGAGCAGATGAGGCAGCAGGAAGAGCTGCAGCATCAGACCTTCACCTTCTCTAGAGACTTAGAGGGTGTGTTTGCTGTACACATGCATATGTATAAAAACACAAACCTTAAATCTTCCTGGTTCGATACTCATTTATTCCATCTCCCTTTCAGCCGCTCGAAATACCAACACCAATGCCATCAAGAGAGGAGATGCGGAGGTGAAACACACAGATTAATCACTTACTTGCGTCTTTTACTTCTTTTTAAAACACTTAATGAAACACTCTGTTTGTCCACTTCAGGCATACGTTGAGCTGAATGAGCTTCGTGGGGAACTGTGGCAGGAAATGGGGCGCTGGGTGGGTTATGAGGAGAACTTAAGCCCTGCAACGGGACAGTGGAGCCCGGCCCACATTTCCTATCTCACCTTCAAAAGCCTCATTCAACTCCGCAAGGTCATGAGCACAGGTGAGACACCAAGTGATATGTTTCCCCTTTAACCTTGAGATTAGTGGTCTCAAACTCAGTTCATGGAGGGCCAGGGTGCAGTCTTTATTAGCTGGATCAGGCATGATTAATTAGGGTTAGAGCTGAACTCTGCAGGGAATGCATAACTTGCGGTGCCCGCATAAACAGCTAAATATACTTCAAACAAAGGCCCATATCTCACCTAGAGCATGCTAATTCAGTGACTAAACCATGAAAAACACACCGAGCAAATCAAAGCTCTCTTTCAAAGTTTTTATGCTGACATCACACTTGTCACATGATGAAAATAATCAATGCTGGAGCAGAACGGACCCCTCCCCCCCAATTCAATTTCAGTCATTGAATTTACAAGAAATAAATAGATTTGTGTTTGCTGATATCACCTACGTCTACTTATGTAGTCAGTACATAAAAAGGCGTATTGATCAACTTAACATTGAGCTACTAAACTACTTACCTCAAGCTCCATTTGCAAAATTGGTTTGCCAAGTTGGCCTCTTTTCCCTAGCCATGACCATGTCCATATTCTCTTTAGCTTCTTTTTCTTTTTTTCAGCACACATAAAAACCACAATTGCCAAGCTGCGATTTATATTTGTGTACCACCACTAGCGCATGGTGATGGCATTTTGTTCTTCTACACTAACTGCGATTCAATAGGTCATTGTACAGTCTTCATACATGTTGGACCCAAGTTTATTAGATCCATGTTGAACAGAGCGATCACATTTGTAATGATCTTATTGGATTACTGAAATCACACTGTCTGTATCTGGCATTATAAATTTGCATGGGGCCCCTAGTCGGCACCGGAACTGCTCTATGGTGACAGATGAATATTCATTCTTATTCAATGTTGGTTTTTTTATGATTACAATGATTGTAACCAGGGGTGGTGCTGCTTGATGTTGATGACAGCAGCTTATCAAGCATTGGTCAGAAGATGGTGGAACAGCTTCTGCTCAAAGAAGAGATCCGGCCCACTGACCGTGATGCTCTTGTGGCCATACTGCAACGCAAGCGCACGTAAGCCTCCCCATTGTCTCTGCAGCTTTGTGTTTGTGTATGTAGAGGAAAGTTATGTTTTATTATTATTATTTTAGAGATCCATTTTAATTGGTATATGAGTCACAGCTCTATATGACTGTCTATGGAAATAAGCTTTTTGACTTGTTTCTGTTTTACAGTCAATTAGAGCCCACTTCAGCCCCTGCTTCAGCAGACATTGAGCTGCAAACGTTCTCAGTTCCCAAACAGGTATCTATCTATCTATCTATCTATCTATCTATCTATCTATCTATCTATCTATCTATCTATCTATCTATCTATCTATCTATCTATCTATCTATCTATCTATCTATCTATCTATCTATCTATCTATCTATCTATCTATCTATCTATATATATATATATATATATATATATATATATATATATACATATATACATATATATATATATATGTCCGTTCATCCATCCACCCACCCATCCACATACATCAACCTATGATTTCCCTCTCATTTTTAAGCTAGGGTGGAGACCATGACCAGGATATCCTGCTTGATAAAATTTTGTCCTTTCAGTTTTAGAATTTAAACGCTCAGTCAGATTCTGTCTGTTTTTTAGCATCCAAACTATTAAAAACTCAACATATAGCCTTAAAACAATAAAAAGGGAACATTCCAGCACAGTTTTCCAGACCGATTGTGAAGGACTTCATGTAAAACCTTGTCAAATAATTATTTGCCTTTATTCTATGTTAGTTTGTTGCTCTGCTAGTTTCAAATACTGACTTTTGCACTGCTCTGTTCATCCTCAGCGAGACATGGTTGATCGTGTGGAGGCCTCTGTAGTTTTATCAGGTGAGTGTACATTCTTTTTTTATTTTGTATGAAATGATTGTTGTTTATTTTCCAGTACATAGCATGCTCATGTTTCTTCACACCTTCTCTCTCAAGGTGTGGTGGAGAACCTCCAGAAACCAGTGGTAGCGTTTGCACGCCTGCGGGATTCAGTGGTGATGGAAGGGGTTCTGGAAGCTCCAGTTCCAGTTCGTTTTGTCTTCTTCCTGATGGGCCCCAGTCACAGCGGCATGGACTATCATGAGTGTGGCCGGGCCATGGCAGCACTAATGGCCGATTGGGTGAGGAGGAACTTTGGATTTTGCACTGAAATGTATATATATATATATATATATATATATAGTCTCATCTTCATCCTGTACCTGCTAACAGGTGTTCACTCTGGAGGCTTACTTGGTTACAAATGGGAAGGATCTGACCAGTGCCATGGCAGACTTCATGGACTGCAGCATTGTGATCCCACCCACAGAAATCCAGGATGAGAGCATGCTGAAGCCAATCATCAACTTCCAGAAGAAGATGCTGCGTGATAGGACCCGCCCAAATGATACCCGACTTGTGGTTGGGAGCAAAGGTCAGTCTTCATAGAATTATAAGCTATTGATACAGGCGTCACTTTGTTCATTTAATTTGACATTTAAATCTCTACACATCCTTTGCTCCCCTTGTGTGTTTATTTATTATATAATCTGATGGTTAACAAATAATTTGTTGATGCTTTGAGCTACCAGTATGAGTAATGTACTTTCAGCTCCATTTAACACAATCTAAATTGTAGATTCCATATGCAGATTCACTGGATTTGGTCATCTTACTTCTCAAGAGCAAAATAATAATTTCGTTTTATTTATTCTAGTCCTGGATCCCTGCAAAACATCTAACATATTTACATTTAGTAATGTAGCAATGCCTAGCCTCTTTATACGTCACATTTCTATTTTATATTACTACAAAATTTCAAACATGTATCAATATGCGGTTTAGATGAATCAATAATGACTGCAAGGAACTGTCCTTCTCTTTTATTATCTAGACCATCCTAGTCTTCATCCAATAAATTGTGTTTAATTGTTTGTTTAGCCTCAACTGGACCTGAGAAGCCACGGGAGGATCCACTGGCCCGTACCGGCTATCCGTTTGGCGGAATGGTCAAAGACTTAAAACGGCGCTACAAGCATTACCTTAGTGACTTCACAGATGCGCTGGACCCTCAGGTGCTGTCTTCTGTCATCTTCATCTACTTCGCTGCCCTTTCTCCTGCCATCACCTTCGGAGGACTTCTTGGTAAGTACATTCACTGCAAGCCCTGACTAATCGCACCACTGAGAAAGATCTGAATCAGTCTCATTTAGCAGCTGGTCCTGGTCCACATTTCATCTTAGCCTGGCGCGCCTAGACAGGATGAAATCATTAAAGGGAAACTCCACCCAAAATATCTAATTACTTTTCTCACCTTCATGCAGTCCCAATCCCAGATATATATATATGGCTTTCTAAATATGGCTTTCCATCTCTGAGTCACGAACATGGCGGTAACAGTTGAATCAACGTCTTCTGAAGCAAAATAATAGCTGTGTAATATTAAAAACTTTTATAAACCATGCTTCCAGCCAGCTGTCACACGTGGATTCATGTGTGTCCAGAAGTGGTTCGTCAACACGATTAGACGCGCTTATGTCATGCTTTACAAGGTGCTGACATTTACGTAAAGCATGACCTTGCGAATGACAGTTGGCCAGAAGCGATTGTTAATAGTTAATTGATTTGCTTGGAGTGTAGTTTTTCTTTCATTTTCCTTCAGAAAAAATTGATTCATCAACTGTGGTCGTGTGGATTACCGTTGTGTTCACACTATATGGTTTTTGAAGAGACAACTTTGGAAGTTCTGTATACTTGCAATATATGGACCCACAGATATATGGACCCACAGGTATCCGTTGAGCTAAAATCTCTCCATTTCTCTATTTTAGCGGATAAGACGGAGCATATGATGGGGGTCTCTGAGATGATGGTCGCTACCTGCGTGCAGGGTATCATCTTTTGTCTGTTTGCGGCTCAACCAGTTCTCATCATTGGGTTTACCGGTCCATTGATGGTGTTTGAGGAGGCCTTCTTTCAGGTGATGCTTCTATGAGTGAGAATTGGTATTTAACGATGGGAGGTTAACTCATCCATCAAAACACTGACTTTCATCTTTCCCATTCAGTTCTGCAAGTCTAATGGCTTTGAGTACATTGTGGGCCGTGTCTGGGTGGGCATGTGGTTGATCATCATTGTGGTGGTGATTATGGCAGTGGAGGGGAGCTTCCTTGTTCGTTTCATCTCGCGCTTCACCCAGGAGATCTTCTCCATTTTGATCTCTCTCATTTTTATCTATGAGACCTTTTCCAAGCTGATCAAGGTATGTACATGCTTTCAAATGCACACACACTTCATTTGTATAGTTCAATATAATTTTTCCTTATTTTTTCTCTATGCTTTGTTTTCTTGCTCCTCAGATTTTCAAAGCGCACCCTTTAATTTTGAACTATGAACACTTGAATGATACCTTGGAAGACCCCTTCCACCCTGTCAAAAAGATTGTCAACATCACAAAGGTTCCTGGTGGCAATGTTACACAAGGTCATGAGCTAAAAGAGAGAATATATCCCAACACTGCCCTGCTATCCATGTGCCTTATGTTTGGATGTTTCTTCATTGCAATGTATCTCCGTGGATTTAAAACTAGCACCTTCCTTCCTGGCCCCGTAAGTATGCCCAATTTTTTTTTTTTTAATTTAAACTCCTGCTTAGCCAAAAATAGGTTGAAAGTTTCAAACAATAATGATATTTTAATCAGTAATTCTGAATGTATTCTGGGGGGTCATTTTAGGAGATTGATTTTTTAAACAGATTACAGATTATACAATTCAACCAATTAAAAAGCCTTTAAATTTACTTTGAATTGATTTAATACTCCACATTTTATGTCATTTTAATGTATTACCTGTGGTAGAAGTGCTGCAGAGGAAGGTTGGAACAAAATTGAAAACAAAAAGCTTATATTTAAGTTCATGTGGCTAATAAAACACTGTACACCACCAGATCCGTCGAATGATTGGAGATTTTGGTGTCCCCATCGCCATATTCTTCATGATCGCTGTGGATATCTGCATCAGCGATGCCTACACACAGGTTAGCCAAACACTTCCTGTTGCATTGTTCAGAGACGTGTTTTGCTATTACAGTTTTTACATTCTCTGAACTGTTTATGGAACATCACAGTTACTCACCTACAACATTTAATTCAGGCTTCTAAGCCTATTAATGGTTTCAGTAAATTGGCCCATGCCTTCAAAATGAGAGGTGTCATCATGTGAGCCACACTGTTCAAAATGTTTTGGTGGTTTTTCATCATGGCAGTAACTCTTGAAATCTTTGTTATAATATACACATTTATTTTTTGTTCTATTTTTTATTTTATTTTTGACATAGTCTGCTGTAGATACAGATTTCTACAGTAGCAAAAGGTTTAATGAAGTCAATGTTGTTGTACGCAGAAAAAGAATATGAACATTTGTATGTATGTATGCAATAGCTTTATTTTTGCAGCAATATGTTGAAACAGAAAATTCATATTTGCATGTCCATTTTTTCACATTTCTTATACTGAAGTCATAAATTGAGAACAGAATTTCCCCCAAAATGGCAAGTAGTAATTCCATTTAAATATATACTTTCAATGCTGATTGGCTTATCTCTTTGGTGATTCCTATTTTATTACTATGGCAGGTCATTAGCTATGCCAAATTAAGAAGACATCACAAACATTCCATGTCATAGATATTTATAGAATAAACGTATGTCTGACAGGTTTTGATAAGTCAATGAGTCATTTTGCACGTAACGGCTCACACAATGAAAGAATGTTGTAAAGCATACGACAAGTTCACTGAGACTCAAATTTTGAACAGCAAGCCATGCAAATTTTAGACAGTTGTAATTACTGTTTTGCACACATGTGCCTAGATTTCAACCTATTTTATTATTATTTTATTTTTTTAAATCGGCAAAGCGATTATGGAAAACTGTAAAAGTCCCTGTGGTGAATAAGCTAATGAAGACCAACATGTTTCATACATAACATAAAATGTTGCAATCTGGACCCAAACATGAATGAAATCACTTGTTTTAATCAAGACTTTCTGGGATTTTGACCATTATAACAGATGGTTCCATTTACAGTATGTGTCTCATCTTCTATTTACTTCCCGCTTTAGAAACTGGTGGTGCCAAAGGGGCTGACCGTGTCCAACACGTCTGCTAGAGGTTGGCTCATCAACCCATTGGGTGAGAAGAAGCCATTCCCTATCTGGTTGATGTTCGCCTGTGTTGTCCCTGCCTTGTTGGTCTTCATCCTAATCTTCCTTGAGTCCCAGATCACCACGTGAGTTCCTACCTCATAATGATATTCAGAATAAAACACATTTCAATTCAGCAGCACTTGGGGGAAGACACATAAAAGAAAACAGCAAGAAGATGTAACAAAGTGAAGATTAATGCAAGGATTTTGGTCATCCTTGGTGATGCTATACTCTCTTTACCACCTTACTTTTCCTTACCATCCAGGCTGATTGTGAGTAAGCCTGAGAGAAAAATGGTCAAAGGCTCTGGTTTCCATCTGGACCTCCTGATTTTGGTGTTCCTGGGAGGAACTGCCTCTATCTTTGGTGTACCCTGGCTCAGTGCTGCTACAGTGCGATCTGTCACCCACGCCAACTCCCTGACTGTCATGAGCAAAGGCCCCAGACCGCAGATTGAACGTGTGCTAGAACAAAGAGTCAGTGGTATTTTGGTGTCCGTGATGGTTGGTGAGTTCCAAGCTCTTAATTTGAAATAATGACACTTAATAAATGTTTAAACAAAAGCAATTCACTTTTATTGCCATATTATTTTTTTTAATTGGCATAATAATACTTAATAAAATGTCATTGAACAATACACGTAATAGTAATAATTTCTTACCCACAGGGGTCTCGATTCTCATGGAGCCCATCCTGAAGATGATACCTATGACGGCTCTGTTCGGGATCTTCCTCTATATGGGTATCACTTCCCTGAGTGGCATCCAACTTTGGGACCGTATTCTTATGCTTATTATGCCGAAAAAGCATCATCCACCTGTTCCATTTGTCACTCGTGTAAGATTTATTTAATGAACATTATATGGACAAAAGTACACTGCTGTAAATAGTATCAGTCCACTTTTATTTTGAAAGAAATTAATGAATTTAATCCGCAAGAAAGCATTAAATTAATCAAAAGTGACAGTAAAGACATTTATAATGTTGCACATTATTTCTATATTAAATAGATACTGTTCTTTTGAGCTTTCTATTCCTCAAAGATTCCTGAAAAACATACGTCACAAAAACATTAAGCAGCACAACTCTTTTCATCATTGATAATAATAGGAAACGTTTCTTGAGCTGCAAACCATCATATTAGAATTATTTCTGAAGGGTCATGTGACACTGAAGACTAGCGTAATGATGATCATCAGTCATCAATTTTAATTCAATATTAAAATATAGAAAAAATATATATTTTTTTTAATTTTAATTGTAAAAATAAATCACAATATTACTGTTTTCACTGTATTTTTGATCAAATAAATGCAGTCTTGGTGAGGAGAAGAGACTTAAAAAACATTTAGAAACACTTACCAACCCCAAACTTTAAAGGGTAGTGTATGTACGTGGACATTAAACATCAAACCCAATAATTAGAAGGGAATGTCCACATACTTCTGGCCATGTTTAGTAAACTCATCTATTACTCCATTGATCCATTGATCTAACTACAGATCTCTCTCTCTCTCTCTCTCTCTCTCTCTCTCTCTCTCTCTGTTTCTCTACAGGTGCCGACTATGCGTATGCACCTGTACACTTTGATCCAAGTGATGTGTTTGGTGATTCTGTGGGCAGTAAAATCAAGTTCGTTTTCACTTGCCCTGCCCTTTGTCCTGATCCTCACGATCCCTCTAAGAATGCTCATGACCGGTCCCATCTTTACTGCCATGGAAATGAAATGTGTAAGTATCTCTTTTATAGCGTTGAGAGAGAAGAAATGTACATGCACTTTTCACCCACCACGTCTTAATAGAAAAACAAAGCCACTTATCTGTATAGCCTATGATAGACTGTCATCGTGTTGTACATATAATGTACTGAGATTTATAATAATTATACTCTCAATTGTATTAATAATAGATTGACAGAAATATTTTACGATTTAGCACAAGAACGTTGCCATGCTTTCATTAATTACAGTCATTTCATTTTTATCTAGTGTTTATTTATGACTGCATATTTCATCCTTTTACAGCTGGATGCAGATGATGCAAACGTGAAATTTGATGATGAGGATGACTAAAATAACCCCAAAACTTCATTGGACGTCTTTCTTGATTCTTGAATCCAAGCCACTATGAATTCATCTTACTGTGTGCATTACATGAAAATCTTTTGCTTATATTTTTATCTGTTGTACATTCAAATTTTAGCTGACCAAATCTCATTGTTTCTTTTATAAAAGTTTTAGAATGCAATTAATGCACACCTAAATTTCATAAACTGTTCATATACATTCCATAGTTATCACAATATTTTCTTACTTGTACTTACTTTTTCATAGAAAAAAGTATTTTTTCATCTTTTATATAATTTTTGTGCTTGTGTGCCTATAAGACTTTTTTTTTGCCAATTTGGGATTTATATAACAGTGTTTATTTATAGAGTTTAATGCAAAAAAAAAAAATCTTATGCCAGTGTGAAGTATGTCAACCACACACCAGCTCGAATGTAAATCCCAACCTGCTTTAACAGGTGATACCTATGCAAAATGTGCCTTTATATTTCCTATGAGAATTTCAGGGACTTCATACCTGTAAATATAATAGGCTTACAAATGCAGAATGTTAGCTATATAGGTTAATATTGCAAAGATTTAATACCTTTGAGTATAAATGAATAGTTGAATAGAATAAATGAATGAATAATTTTATGTGTGCTTGGTCTGTTATGCAGTGTGACTTTGTTTAATGATTAAAATTCTTTAAAACTTTAGCAGGTGTTTATATTTTGACTTCAACCCTTACGCTGTGTTGAAGACCCTAATACCTTTTGTATTCCTGGTCAAAAAATGACAGGCCTTTTAAAATTGCTTGTAAATCGATCGTTATGCTACACTTACCTAAAGGATTACGAACACCATACTAATACTGTTTTTGACCCCCTTTCGCCTTCAGAACTCCCTTAATTCTACGTGACATTAATTCAACAAGGTACTGAGAGAATTCTTTAGAAATGTTGGCCCATATTGATAGGATAGCATCTTGCAGTTGATGGAGATTTGTGGGATGCACATCCAGGGCACGAAGCTCCTCTTCCACCACATCCCAAAGATGCTCTATTGGGTTGAGATCTGGTGTCTGTGGGGGCCATTTTAGTACAGTGAACTCATTGTCATGTTCCAGCATTATCCTGCTGGAAGTAGCCATCAGAGGATGGTGTCCATAGGGATGGACATGGTCAGAAACAATGCTCAGGTAGGCTATGGCATTTAAACGATGCCCAATTGTCACTAAGGGGCTAAAGTGTGCCAAGAAAACATCCCCCACCACCACCATTACACCACCAGCAGCAGCCTGCACAGTGGTAACAAGTGGTATCCATATTCTCATTCTGTTTATGCCAAATTCTGACTCTACCATCTGAATGTCTCAACAGAAATCGTGACTGATCAGACCAGGCAACATTTTTCCAGTCTTCAACTGTCCAATTTTGGTGAGCTCTTGCAAATTTGGTGAGCTGTTTTTCCTATTTGTAGTGGAGATGAGTTTTACCCAGTGGGGTCTTCTGCAGTTGTAGCCCATCTGCCTCAAGGTTATACGTGTTGTGGCTTCAAAAATGCTTTGCTGCATACCTCGGTTTTAACTCTTCTACCAGCTTGAATCAGTCGGCCCATTCTCCTCTGACCTCAACAAGGCATTTTCACCCACAGGACTGCTGCACACTGCACAATTATTTTTTAAACTGATTAAACTTAGGCCTCATTCTGAGCCTCATTGATCTGAGGATAAAGTTAATCTCTGTGAAAAAGAAAGCCTATATAATACTCAAAATTGTTTGTGTGTGTGTGACACATGTAAATATGTGAACATGAACATGCTCATGAACACTAAATGTTTGTTTTATTTTCGATCTCCCCCATTCATTTTCAATGGGTGGTCATTTTTGATCAATGAGGCCTATTATCAGTCAGTTTAAAAAATATATACAAAACCTATTCTAATTTAAAGAGAACAATGAGAGATTTATTGGGTATTTTTGCATATGTAGGAACAAAATAACCGTGTAACAAGGCGAAAAAAAAACAAAACATGAAAGTCGTAAAATGATCACAAAAATTGGGGAAGTAGTTTACCCTGTGTGAGTGAAGTCGGTACGTTTTAGTCCAATGTGATAACATAAACTAATATTTTCGTAATAGTTATATAAACTAATACTATAATATAGTCTTTGCTCACCAAGGTTGCATTAATTTGATCAAAAACAAACATTTTATTATAATTTAAAACAACTGTTTTCAAATGTAATTTATTCCTGATCAAATCTGAATTTTCAGCATCATCATTACTCCAGTCTTCAATGTCACATGATCCCTCAGAAATCATTCTGATGTGATTTGCAGCTCAAGAAAGATTTATTATTATTATCAATGTTGAAAACACTTGTGCAGCTGAATATTTTTGTGGAAACCATGATACATATTTTTCAGGATTCTTTGATATAGAAAGTTCAAAAGGAATGGAAATAATTTTATATATATATATATATATATATATATACTCCGCAAGCTTGGGAGTTCTTGAGAGACTTCTAGTTTAATCTCATCTTCACATTAGGACTTCTCAGGAAGGACCAAGAGAGAGGCTAAGAGACCAAGCGCAAGAGAGCTAGACTTGTGATCAGTGATTTTAAGAGCGTGAATATGTCACACCCTCTGAAGGTGCATGAGCCAATACGAAGCCGTCCCTTTGTAGAGAGTTTTTACAACCCTTTGTGCTAGCAGGGCATTTAAATGTTTCATTTCATTGGGTGTTTACAAAGAGAATCTACAAGATTCTTATAATACTAATGTGTCATAAAGTTAGCAAAATGTAATGTAAACAAATGGGGTAAGAAGATTGGAGTTTATTTCTCCTTCTCAGCAAGAATTAACACAATTCCCTGCACATTCTTTTAGGGTCATAAAACTCATCAGTCTCAATATGAAACAGGAAGCCAGTGTGTTAGCTAATTTGTGATGTTAGCTTTTTTTTTTTTTTTTTAGCTTTTTAGTTTCACAGACCTTTGTTGGGAGAGTGTGTCTGATTTTTGTGTCTGATTGGTCCATATACCCTACACTAAATAAAAGTAACCCAAACATCTCATCAGGATTTCAATTTATATGTATCCCCCAGTAAACTTTCACTAAGACCTAATAGGGGAATCCCCTATTAGGTCTTAGTGAAAGTTTACTTGGAAGATGATTCTACATACTGCCACATATGTTTACATATGGTGTCAGTGCAAGTGTACTAGAATTGCAAGCCACACTGATAGGTCTGTGGTGGGAGTATAAAAGACAGAAAAGCACTGGCTTATATTCTCAGAGGCAGGAGTGCTGCTCCACACTGGACTCTGGCATTTCAGTGAAATGCGCACGTCACCGCTCTGATGTTTAACGAAGCAGCGCGCTCATTGGAAAATCATGTTTTCTCCAAATCAGAACGTCTTGATTGGACATCACAGGTGACGCCCACAAACAGACAAGGTGGAGTTTAATTATTTAACGTGACAAAAAGATGTAGCTGTCAGACTGAAAATACTGAAAAGATGTTAAAAGTACACAACAGTTCACTCTTTACTTAATGCATGCACTTTGGGAGTTTAAATAAAGGGAAGAATACTGTTTTTCTTTTCTTTATTTTATTTATTTTTGTATCACGGGTTAACATACTAAATCAAATTCACTTCTTATAATAAAACTTTACATTATCATCACAAGTGAAGAAAAAAAGTGTTCAAAACAAGCTCGAAACGGCACACGCGCGTGCAGGTTTGATGGCGCCTCGGTAGCTCGTGACAGCAGCTCCGAGTTTATAATCCAAATGGAAGCGAAACACGGGCGACCCATCCGTGATGAGAGCGGCGAGCAGGCAGCGGAGAGATTGAAAATGTGGATGTCGCCTTGGAAAGAGAAATGAGCGGATCGAGAGAGCTGCGCGCTGACTGGAAGGAGAGCGAGAGAGATGGAGGCGGGGGGAAGTCTCTCTCAGCTCTGCGGGGACTGGAGCGCCCGTGCCCTGGACCGGCGGCGCAGTGCTGGCTAACAGTCAACCCTCCCCTTGTTCCACCACCACTTCCACACACAAGCAGCGACAGGTAAGATCAAACCAGCGCCTCATCCTACCGACCGTTTGGTAAACAAACCTTGAACACATTCTTAAATGAAACGACAAAAAGAAAAAAAAAAATCTAAATATTTTGACTTTAGTGGATCATTGGATTGGTTAATTTCGTTTGTGTTTAAATTCTCGTTGACTTGGTGCAAGGCAACGGTTACATTCCGAGTCGCCTTACCCGAATTTCCCGTAAAAACATTTCCCGTTTATATATCAAACCCTTTCGCCGTGTTTAATTTCTGAATGTAACTCTAAAAGCCAGTAACCTAATTTTTAAGCGCGATAAGGGCACCTCTACCCTCGCGGTCGTCTTCATTTCCGAGTCAGGACTCCATGAGGCTCGTGAAGGAAAGAAACAGCCGCCTTTGGTTCGCCATCACGGAGCTCGGTTATCTCACAGTGTGGGCTATTTTTCGCTTTTGTGAAAGCAAATTTCGCCATCACATTTGACATTTTATCGGTTATCTTTGATTAAGGAGCAAACCGGGTGAGTTCAGAACCATTCGCTCTGGTTTTTCTCTCGGTGGTGGTGAATTGCACGCAGCGCGTGCATGGAGGGTAGTATGGCGGCTCTAGAACAGTCGTCACGCCAGGGAAGCGTCCTCTTCTCGGTTGTTACAATTTTCCATTGTGATTGTGAACAAAATGACATGTTTATTCACAGGATTGATTCATTTCTCACTGAGTTGATCTCGACTGTCATAATTGTGCTTCAGTCACCGCTAACTAAATACAAGTAACCGTATATTTCTTCCATTTCTAGTTTCGAAGCCTTTGAAGAGCCTGCTGCCCTGCCATACGGCCGCACAACCGTGCTTTCACCCCGCATTCCTCGTCACTCGAAAGTCGGGGTAAACAACCAGATTTCTTTACGGTAAGAGGACTATTTGGACACCGTTTAGTTATTTTTATATAACAACATGTAATAAGGATTGATTTTGGCTGTATTTTTTTTTGGTGGGGTTTATTTTTGACGACTGTGGTTCAGCTCTCACCAAGGCTGGAGGGGGATTCAATGCTAGTTATAGCCTGCTAGCTCCGGTGTAGGTCAAGTCATAGGTCGGTTTATCATTGTAACATTTTATTTGATTAAATGTAACGTTAGATTTGTAAGCTATCATTTGCAACAGTTCCACACGTAACGTTAGACACATACACTATCAAAGCTATTTTTGAGTTTATAATCTAAGTTGGGTAAAGCAGAATTTATGCATTAAACAGCACCAATTATATACAATTTAGGAACATTTCCACAGCAACTTTAAACATTATTTGTAAATTGACCCTTATATATACTTAAAACACAAACTTATTTTGACGCATTTTGCCTCGAACCTAAAGCCCCGTTTTCAACGCTTTTGTTAAAAAAGCGATTCAAATCCACAAAATAGTTGTTGTTTTGTTCCTCAGTATTTCAATTGTAAAGCTCAATTCTATTAAAGAATGTTATGATTATCCACTGATTCGGAGCATTTCATCGTGGTAAAAATACCCTTCATCCAGGGTCTGTTTTAAAGCTGGACTCTGCTGGCTCACGCGCCGCCATTACACATTCAGCGAAGCGGCGACGCCTCGCCCTGGAACAAAGCTCGTGCCATTTTGTGACTAATTCAGTCGGCTCACACATTTGCGAAACGACATCAGATTATGACTAGCCCTCCGTGTTCAACCATTTTAATACAGTCGCTGTGTGAATATAAAGGGGGGCGACCCAGAATGTGTCCGTGGCGGAAGCGGAGACCCGCGCCCAGTTGGTTTGGAGGCTGACTCTGGTGCTGCATGCTTTAGCAGTCACTCATGATGATCCCTGGCTGTGTTTCCCTCTCTCGACGGAGACCGAAAGCAGATCCCGATCCGTGGTCAGCTGGTCCGTCTGCAGGCAGCTGCCTGCCTATCGCCCAAAATGCTCCTTCCTCCTCCTGTAGTACCTCCCAGTATCCACTCGTCTGCCGAAAATATAGTCCATTTTCTATCTACTACACGAAACGCTCGCCTCGAAAAGCGCACAGAGTGCAGGAGAATCCGTTTCAAGTCTTAGTTCAGTAGACAAAATGGATGATTAGAAGGACTGGCTTGCTCTTGCTGGTGTCGACTGCAGAGTTATTTGAGATTTGAAACCGTCGCAAGCAATGGGCTCTGTCTCACGATGGAGCGTAAACGCTAAGGGGCGGTGTAATGAACATCAACCATTATGTGTCGGGCTGGATTTTAATTCCACTTTTCATACAACAATTCCTAGTTTAAAGAGAATTATTGAAAGCATAAAAAAACGTGGAATATACTTGAGTCAAATTTGAAAAAAATATCACCACATGAATGATGCGCTCTTTCTGTTATTTAATTTTTTGATGCAGCATAATTCATTATTATTAAAAAAATGAAATAAATTGAAAACTATTTAGTGTTAAAGCCATGTAAGTATGAGTTTCACCCTTTTACCTCAACTTCTTGTAATCCTTAAAATAATTATTTACATTATTTGTTTTTCTCTAGAGTGATTAATCCTGACAATGAATGGAGAAATGGACTCCTCTGCTAAAGAGATCGGTAAGAAACATTAATCATTTAGATCAGTGGTTCTTAACTGTTTATGATTATTATTATACATTTATAGTTATCACCGTGCGTGAACAGTAATAAATGTAACTTAATGGAAAAACAGTACAAGAAAATTGTGGATTCTAATTAAATACAAGTGAGCCTGTATTTAAAATTTGTGTGTGAATTGATATTTTATTAGTCTGCATGAAGTGATAAACAGGTACTCAGACATAATTTTTGCCCTATTATTTGTTATTGTTACAGTTTGGGAGCAGAGTGACCTGTTGAAGCTCTTGGATGCCATGAAGGTGAACCTGCCAGATAAGGATCTGTCCAAGTACAAGACGTCCGAGTCCCATTTGGACTGGGAGAAAGTGGCTTTTAACTCGTACTCTGCGGAGATGTGCAAACAGAAATGGCTGGAAGTTTCACGTGAGGTATGCTAGTCAGTGATCAATGTGTTTCACTTATATGTTGTAATGACTTGAGAAACATGCATCACATGTGTGTCGAAAGAATTTATGTTGATCGTATTTGAAATATTAGATTTTTTAAATTAGTTTTTAGTTATAGAATCAGATAAATGCAGTTGTCACATTAAGATTCCTGTTCCTGATTCAGATACGTAAATTCCGCACCCTCTCTGAACTGATCGTGGATGCACAGGACTATGTCAAAAATCCATACAAAGGAAAGAAGCTGAAGGTAGAAATTCCTATGGCTCAGTCCTGAAAGCTTGGATTAAAATTTACAGATTTTGTCCAGTTTGTTATTTGGAGCAGCAGAAAATGCTAACTTTTTGTCTATTTATCTTCTGCAGAAACACCCAGACTTCCCCAAAAAACCATTGACACCGTATTTCCGTTTCTTTATGGAGAAGCGCGCCAAGTATGCTAAACTACATCCAGAGATGAGCAATCTAGATCTCACAAAGATCCTGTCCAAAAAATACAAGGAGCTCCCAGAGCGTAAAAAAGTGAGTGCAGAGAAATTGAAAAGAAAAAGCATTGGGTCTCTTAGCATGTTTAAAAGTCCACCAGTATGTGATTTTTGCATTAGGGGTTTCAGTTGTTCATACATTTTAGAAGGAAAGTTGATTTTTTTTTTTTTTTTTGAAAACTAAATGCAGACTGCATGCACAAATTTGTTTGCATAGCTACATGCTTAGTAAATTAGATCCATTGTCTGTATTAAACATTTTTCATGAACTACTATAAAATGGAAATTGTAGTTTTTATTTGATTTTTAAATTTGGAAATTGATATTATGGGGATATTGTAATGGTACATTAAAGGTTAAGAATGAATTTGGTGTTCAGTTGATTTCAAATCTGTTGCTGCTCTCTTGTTCCTTTGAAAAGAAGCAAATATTTTCTATTTGGTCTGGATCAGCTATTGTTTTGAGTAGTACCTTTCTAGATCAGTCAACAAGGCATGCATTGTTTTGTCTGACCTGTTTGTTCTGTCTGCATCTGACGTCAACAGGAGAAATACGTGAAAGACTTTCTCAGAGAAAAAGAGTCTTTCATGATCAGCATGATGAAGTTCAGGTGAGTGACTCATTGAGACTTTATCATCTAATTTACATTTCGAAATGATCGCTTCTCTAAAAAAGTGTTTATTTGTGTTTTATCAGGCAGGATCATCCCGACCTTCTAGAGAACGTTAACAAGAAGTCCAATGTTCCAGAGAAGCCCAAGACACCCCAGCAACTGTGGTACAGCCATGAGAAGAAGGCCTTTCTCAAAGGACGCCCAGATGTAAGCTCTACACACACTCGCACTAGAATTTGCTGCTGACTTCTTCATACACATGAAGGCTGTAAAACACTTGTGCTTATACTCTCCAGGCGACCACCAAAGACATCAAGGATAGTGTTGCAAAGCAGTGGCCACAGCTGTCAGACAAGAAGAGGATGAAGTGGATCATGAAGTCTCTGGAGCAGCACAAACTGTATGAGGTAAAGATGCTTGCATTATCCACAGCCTATTTGCCTGTAAGTAGCAAGCTTCTCTGTAATTTTTGATCTTTCCCGTATTTGTTTAGGTGACAATGCGCGAGTTTATCCAGCAGCACCCAGAGTTGAACATCACGGAGGAGGACATTGTCAAATCCACTCTGACCAAAGCAGAGAGACAGCTCAAGGACAAGTTTGATGGGCGGCCCGACAAACCACCTTCGTACGTTTACCTGATGATAGCAATGTATACTTTTTGGGGGGGGGGGGGGGGGGGGGGGGGGGGTTTGTGGTTATCTTCATTATGGTTTTAATATGTTTTAGTACTTAAATACTTATTTCAGTTACAGAAAGTGTTTTTTAATAGTTTTATTTAATGATAATTTCTTGAATGAGTTTTTTTTTTTTTGTCTCATTCTGTTTTTGTTTTGTTTTTTCCTCTCAGGAATGGTTACTCAATGTTCTGTGCTGAGCTTATGTCCAGTATGAAAGACGTCCCCAGTACGGAGCGCATGGTCATGTGCAGCCAGCGCTGGAAACTCCTCAAACAGAGCGAGAAAGATGCTTACCAAAAGCGCTGTGAACAGGTTTGTTACACACTCTTATTTTACACCCTTCCATCTGTTGATCAACCATCTATTAAAATAAACAAGCCAACATGGATACATATGGAAGATTTTTGTCACTTTAATATTATTATTTTTTTCTCTACACAGAAAAAGAAAGAATATGAAGTTGAGATGAATCGCTACTTATTAGTAAGTATACGTTTAACAGACCCTGAGCTCTGTTTTGAAACAATTTTCGGTTGTGCTTTATTTTAACCCTCTGATGGTCTTCAAAAAAAGTAACAATTCCAGTCTTCGGGGTCTATTGGACCCCAGACAATAATATTTAATTTTGTAACAGAATAGTATTTTTTTTTTTTAACAAATATAATTTTACTCTGTTTATTAATGTTTTTACTCAACATTTGTGTAGTTTTTGGAGGATTTATGATTTTTTTATTTATTTCTATAAATAAATAAATAAATATTTATTTAAATAGGATTTTTACCAAAAAAACAGCATTTTATGTTAAATAAACTTTATAAAAGACCCAGATTTCTAACTTTCATTCCTGGGGATACCATGGATAATTTTACAAGGTTGAATGTAAGATTTTTTGCCGAATTTTTGGAAAAAACAGGTTAAAATTTGTAATAAGTCACTTTATCCACTAGATGGCTATAGAGCTCCACTAGATGGCTATAGAGCTTCACTAGGGCTATAAAGTATTTGAATTACTGAAAGATATAGTTTCTAAAGTTGGATTCAGTTGGATTCATATCTAAATATTGTAAAATCACACTTATAACAAAAATAAAATACTTTTTGTCAAAGTTTAGCCTTTGTTTTTGTACTGAAAAAACAACAGTTTTTCAATAATGTTACATTATGATTAGAATCAAACCTGAACATGTTACAAAGAGAAATGTTGGAGTCTTAAGATTTGATCATTTATTTCAACTGAACAGCAATAACAAATTAGCAAATAAAGCAGTAAAAAAAAAATAATAATAAAAATAAAAAAAAGTAAATTGGGTAGAAAATAGAATAACTAGGAACAATAGTTTGGAACAATAGAACAGATGGTCTCATCTCTTTTATTTTTTTTATAGACTTACAAATGTATTCCTGTGTGTGTGTGTGCACATTTTCAATGTGTCTTAGTGTTACCAATTTATTTTTGCGGTGGTTCTGCATTTTAGAGTATTTTATTTTACAAATGATAAGCGAATAGTTTTTATAGTCTGTATGTATTCCTGTATATTGCATTCCTCTATATGTGTGTGTTTGTGTGTGTGTGCATGTGTGTGAGCATGATAATTTTGGATTGTGGATGTTTTTTGCATTGTTGGAAGTGTGCCACTTAATTTCTGTCATTTCTGTCTGTGTTCTGCGTTATTTCTGATTTTGATGATGAATTGTGTCTATTTTGAGTCCAATGATAAATAAATATTTATTTATTAATTTATAGATATTTAAAAGATATCATAAATCCTCCAAAAACTGCACAAATGTTGAGTAAAAACATTAATAAACAGTAAAATAATATTTGTATACAAAAAAAAACTATTGTTCTGTTACAAAATTAAATGGTATTTTTTGGGGTCCAATGGACCCCGAAGACCACGAGTGTGACTATTTTTGTCACGCCTACATAAAAACAGATAGAATTCCATTTTAAATTTTTTTTTGTAGATCTTGACAGTGTTGAGAGCCGTAGCAAGTTTCATACCATTTGGAAAAAGAGAACATTTTTTTTTAATTCAAGCAAAATTCATTTGGGGTCTAACAGACCCCGAAGACCATCAGAGGGTGTCTGTGTTACATTGTACATTTATACATTTAAGTGCTGAGTAATATTAAGTAACTACATGTACTTACTATATGGTTTGCTTTATGGTTAGTTGCATGTTATAATGCTTAATTTATAGTTATTAGAATAGTAACTACATGTAACAATGACACTGTAAAATAACATATTACCCAATTTGCTACTTGGTTTGCATTTTAACATGTTGCCTATGTATCCCAGAGTATCTCAGAGGAGGAACAGCAGAGAATAATGTCAGAACAGAAGATGGGCAGCTTTAAAAGGGGCGGTGGTGGCAGCAGCCCCGCTTCTAAAAAGAAGAGCGCCACTGCAAAGGTTAGTTCACTTGTCAATCATCTTTGGGATATTAAGGGATTGTTACTTAAATGAGCTTACTGCCACTTGAACTTCAATCCCTTAATGCCCTTCTGTTCTTTTTTTTTCTCTCTTTATTAATTTTAACAGTCTGCAGAGAAGCCCAAGCCCCCTGTGTCTGCAATGTTCATTTTCTCAGAAGAGAAGCGTCCAAAACTTCAACAGGAAAGGCCTGATCTTTCTGACATGGAGCTCACCAGACTTCTAGCCCGCATGTGGAACGAGCTTTCTGACAAGAAGAAGGTAATAAAGACACAGAAGGATCATAACATCTCTGGATCACTAATATCACTGTATTGACTAAATTGTTTTTAACTTGAATGTCTACTCATTCTTAATAGGAGAAGTATAAAAATCTGGAGATGACGCTGAAGGCAGACTCTGAAAAGCAGAGCAAAGAGGACAAAGGGAAACTACCAGAAACACCCAAAACAGCTCAGGAAATCTGGCAACAGAGTGTCATTGGAGACTATCTCGCCCGGTTCAAGGTATGAAATCATGCGTGCAAGAAGTTAAATTACCAAGTAACATTTCTTACTATTATCGTTATCGACTTTTTGATTAATAGGAAGTTAAAGAGAGACTTTTTTATTTGTAATAGAAATATTTTGTAATTATAAATGTATTTTTCACCAATTTAGTGTGTCCTTTCTGAATAAATCATTAATTACTTTTTAAAAAAGAGAAAAAAATCCTGCCCTCAAACTTTTAAATGGCACTCTATGCCTAGTTTTTTTCTTGAACAGACAATATGAAGCAGTCCTGCCCACCAATGGCTGCACAAATATTTCTACCATAGAAAATTGTCTTTCTAATTATCTATTTGCTATGGTTTTCTCCACTGATCTCTCCCTCTTCTTTAAATGTCAGAATGATCGAGCGAAAGCTCAGAAAGCCATGGAGGCCACCTGGAACACCATGGAGAAGAAAGAGAAGATCATGTGGATCAAGAAGGCGGCAGAGGACCAGAAGAGATATGAAGTGAGTCTAGAAAAATCCAAACAACATTTTGTGACAGCCAAACTACATTTAGTTAGTACAGTATCTGATCATGTTTCTACAACCCTTTATTCATTCTTCTGTTTTATGCAGAGAGAGCTGAGTGAGATGCGATCACCTGCCCCAGTCTTTATCATGGGGAAGAAAATGAAATTTGATGGGGAACCTAAGAAACCACCCTCGTAAGTTCATTATGTGTATCTGAGTGTTGGTGTGTTTGAGGAAGCTCGATGTTTCTTACCTTCCCACTTGTTCTAATCGTGTTCTCTTCATCTGTGGCAACAGTAACGGCTATCAGAAGTTTTCTCAAGAGATGCTGTCAAATGGTGAGCTGAACCATCTGCCCATGAAAGAGCGCATGGGTGAAATCGGAGGCCGCTGGCAGCGACTCCCTCAGAAAGAGAAGGACCATTACAAAAGGATGGCGGAGGAGAAACAGAGGCAGTACAGAGTGCTTCTCGAGCAGTGGCTTGCGGTACCTCATATCTTTATTATAATTTTAATTTTAGACCAACACGAATTTGAACAAGTTTGTGCATTTTGAATTCAAGGATATTAAAATGATTTTCTCCCTCACAGAGTATAACACCACAGGAGAGAGCTGTGTATAAAGAATATAACTCACTGGTAGGTCATACATGTGCATGTATTTCACTCTATCTGCTGAAAATATACATTAGTGCTGTCAATTGATTAAAATAATTAATTAATCGCACATTTTTCTATTAATCTCACCTCACATTAAAGTTTTTAATCTTTTTTTTTATTGTAATAATTTTATATTTATTCTCCAAATTAATGTAGAAACAACATAAAGACAGAAAGAACATTTTCATTAAAGAATGCCAGCATAACAACTTTTAATTTAAATGAACTTAAAGTTATTGTTTTCTTTGTTTTTGCCCCATGTGACCTTGTAAACAGTTCTTTAAGATTTTCAGGGCAGGAATATATACAGATATTGAATAAAGTTATGAAACTCCAGTCTTAACTGCATAAATTATAAATCAAGTATAGATCAATCCTTATTAAAGCTACAAAAGTTATTCAGTCAAGAGCAGTGAGAGTGATTTTCTCTTTCTTTTGTTTTTTGATTATCCTTAATGACAGACAGTGGTCACTTTAAGACCTGCATCACACGACACGGATCTGACTTGCATCCCATTTTCTTACAACTCTTTACGTTCATTTAAGACTTGTTGTGATGATACTCAACAAAATGGGCATTGTGGCATAATTTTGTATTTTTGCTTGTTCAAGCGCTGTCTAAAGCAGCTTTCTGTGTGCACGAGTCATGTGTCACGTAGTTTTCTTTAAACTAAAAAATCAATCGCATGCTTTAATTGATATTAGGGCTGTCAAATGATTAATTGCATCCAAAATAAAAGTTTGTGTTTACATAATATATGTGGGTGCACTTTGTATAATTATTTTACATGTATAAATACACACACATGCTTGTATATATTTAAGACATATTTTCATGTAGATACTGTATATAGATTTATATTATATATAAATATCAAAATTTTAAATCTAAATAAATTTTTTTTCTTAAATATACATGCATGTGTGTGTATTTAAATATATAAAAAATAATTATACAAAGTGCACCCATATATATTATGTAAACACAAACTTTTATTTTGGATGCGATTAATCGTTTGACAGCCTTAATTGTTATATATTTTTATTTCAACTTAATATAAAACTTGTGCCTCTTTAATTCTTTTTCTTAAACTTTTCTTCTTCAGAAACGGAGAAGCACAATAAAACCTGGTGGCACGAATGCTAAAGTGAAACCCAAGGCCAAAGTATCGGTGAGTTTGATCGTAGAGTCTTAAATGACTCTTATTTTTTGCAGCATGTACTGATTATTCTGTATCGTTGGTGACCTCGTCCAAAGGAAGACGAAGAGGAGGAGGATGATGACGACGACAACGATGATGATGAAGAGAAGGAATCTGATGACGAATCATCCTCTGACAGTGATGACGATGATGATGACGACGATGACGAAGATGATGTAAGAGATTTTTTTTTATGGACTTTGATTAGTGTTTAGGGGTGGGCAATATGACATTAAGTCTTGTTTCAGAATATGATCTTTTTTTTTTTTACCAATAACTATACATCACAATATAGTTCTAGTTATTTTATTTTAAATTAAGAACAGAGAAGCATATTACAAACAATAGGAAACTATATGAACTATATTTCAAACAATATGAAATTCCATGTGTTTTTTTTTTTTTTTTTTTTTTTTTTTTTTTGAAGAGTGTTCTGAACTCGTTAAATCATGCAAATTTCATTACTTTCTCATTCATGCATGTTTCTGTCACTCTAAAGTGTCAATAACATAGTACTGTGCTATGTATATATATATATATATATATATATATTTACATGCTGCAATATCAATGATTTAGCAAATTCTCTAACTTTAAAGCATGATAATGCCACAATACATATAGTCATACCGCTGATCCCTATTAGCAATACGAATGCATTTGTTAATCAGAAAATATTTGACTGAAAAATCTTTCCAAATTCACTTTCAGAATGAAGACATGGAGGATGAAGAGGTGGATGATAAGGAGAATAAAACAGAAAGCAGCAGCAGTGCTTCCAGCTCTGATTCATCGGGTTCAGACTCGGACTGAACCAAAGCCGAGTCAGCCTGAGCCCACAGACTGCCAGAAATGCTGTGAACTGAGCCATGAGCCGGGGGTCTGAGCCTGCTCTGCACTGCGCTCTTCCCACCACAGGAGGGGGCTCACCCCGCTGTCACACATCTGCGCCGCCTCACACAGTCTTTTCCTTCTCTACTGTTCTCCCCTGCACTTTTGGTTTTATTTGTTCCTCCCTCCATGATTTTGCTTGGCAGGTTTTTAGGCATTTTAGGCAAAACACATGATGACTCATTGTCTAAATTCCTCCTGACACCACTGATCACAGAAAAAAGGGGTTTAGTGCTCTGATATTGGCTTGTAGTCGTCATGAGGTGTTAAGATGCCCCGTGTTTATACTTTAAAGGTAGGAAGACCGAGAGCATCAGGTGCCATTTTTTTTTTTCTGTAAGTGAGCCAAAGAGTCTTTTAGTTTCACAGATTATTTCGGGAGGTACAGGGGACCAAATAATTGCACTCTGAAGAATGTCTGCTTTCTTTTCCTCTGTCTGTACCTCTCCTGTTCTTCCTAGGAGTGTTGCTCCACTCCTTTTCCTGCTCCCTCCATTTTTGCTTTGGTGTTTGTTTTAGCTTCTTCATTTCAAAACAAATGTGGTATTTTCAGGAAAAATGAAGCCATTTTGAATGTCGCCCCATGGACCTCGTTGGTCTCGCACTCGGTTCTTGTTCACAAGGCGTTGGTGCGTTGCTTTTACCTGCACCTGATGAGGGGTTAAAGGTGAAAATGGACTATTTATTTTTGTCCTGTTATAGGAATGCTGCCCGTTGCAGTTTTGTGATATGGATGTGATGAAGCCACAGCAAACGGGCTATTCATTCAGTTAATAAAAACGACTGATGTTACATAATGAGGACTAGTTAATCGGTTAATTGTTCTGCAGCATAAGCAAAGTTCTTTCAGAAAATTGCTTTTGTTTTTTGCGGATTGGGCACCAAAATGTTGTTGTTGTTTTTTTTGGTCTTTTGTTAATAATGGTTACATATTGTTTGAAGCTGACTTTTTTTTGTTCCTCTTTCCAACCACTGTTTTATTTGGTGCTCCAAAGATTTTTTTTCTTTTTAAAACGTGATTGTTATGTTTTAAATATGATGGATGTGAGTTACCCCACAATTCAGTGCACTTATGATAGAATCCAGTGTTCTTTCAGTATTTCTCTTTCTTCATTTTACCCATCAGTCCATAACGTTAACCACTTCACAGGTCTTTCACGCACCAGCTCAAGGAATGTAATGGAGATGTTTTATTTAAGAGAGGGGTATTGTTAATGTGTTGTGTGTTTATGTATATATGAGCAGTTTTGATGGTGAGGGTATATTCTCTCATTTCAATATCCTGGCCTAAAATGGCAACTTAACTAATTTGTAACCCACAACACAGCTTTTTGCGCTGAGCTACGACCTTTTACTTAGTCTTTTTTACGCAACCCTCAAATTGACTGGGGCACTGTAAATTAATTTTTCATATCAAAATGTTCAACCCTGATGATTTGCATAAAAAGACGGGCAAATAATTTTGATTTGGTGGGGATTGCCGTGAAAAATTTGCTGTACCAGACTTGTAATCTATTCTAGTGCCCTACATGATTAAGGCCTATATTCTGCATAAAGTTCTTGGCTCAGTTTGAAAAACATAATTTGGTTATAGATGATTTGAATGATGGGCCGGGATCGACCTTTCAAGATTTGTTGATATTTTGTAGGATTTTGAGACTTGCAAATAGACTTGGGTTGGGTTCAGTGCTGTTGTAAGGTATTTGTACATATAGCTTTCTTTCTTAATTATTTTTTCCTTTGTAATGAGTGAACATTATTATGTTTGTATTTTCAGTTGGCTACGCAATATACTGCTGTAGCCAAGACGAGTTTGACAATTGGGGACATGTTTTTAATTTGGTAAGTTTTAGTTATTGTTTTTTTTACCCCTCCATGTGTTTGTTTATTTTTAGAAATGGCACACATAAAAGAGAGAACAAGCTTAAATTTGTAATACAGATTTGAAACATTTGGACGTTTTCTATTAGCAAGAGATGTTATATCCCTGCAATTTACAATTTGAGCAAATAAACCTTCTCTTAAACAGTTGTTCTGTTTCTGTTTTATTTCCTCTTATTTATATATATACATACATATGTATGTGTGTGTGTGTACATATATATATGTATATATGCATGTGTGTATGTATATACACACACACATGCATACATAAATACACATACACGCATTAATAGGAACTAATTCAAGGCAGCAGAATCGATGCGTCACCTAAGATCGGTATTAGACTAGTGATGCCTAACCGGAGCCAAAATGGCAGCGTTGTTTTATTTTCAAACATCATCTGTACTCGAGTGACTTAATCAACCAGGGATTTAATCGTTTATAACATTTCCATTATCTTAAGATAACATTTCCATCATCCATTATCTTCCCAAGTACGTTCGTTTTGAGCATATTTGTTCCATGTCGTCTTTAAGAGAACAGCGGGTCTGTGAATGACAAGAACCGGCCCGTTCAGTCTGGGTAAGTAGAAACACAATTTAAACGAGTAGCGCGAGTCGCGACAAATATGCTTTACAGCGCGCGGCGTCAGTTAATAGGCTACTTTGTTCCACATTTTCCTGTGGGTTTGAAACAATGTTGCCAAAACCCGCCTGTGTGAACAGGGCAGTGCTCTAGTCGTACCTGTCAACTATGTTACATCGACAGTATGTTCAACTGTGTTTAACAGTTATTAGGTTTACATACGCAGTGTTTATTATCTGGACTTGTGTTTTTCTGGATAATTGCAATGCCCGCCCATGTTCACACAGTATTCCCACTTGTTGAGAATAGCAAATAATTAATACAAAAAAAAAAAAAAAAAAAAAAATGAGACGCGTGTTATGAAAGGGACGTTATAGCCTTGAATTTGATTGTAAGAAGAATAAAAACAAACATTTAATGATTAATAAACAATTTACGATGTGCACACATTATCATGCTTTAAACGCCTGTAAAAAGTGTTTTCAAATGCTAACATCTTATTTCAATGGTTGTTGGTATATTTGACTGTGATGCAATGGGATTTGTGTTTTTCAGTGTTTTCCACCCCATTCTCTATTGTCGACAATGAGAGATCCTCTACAATAGTTGTTGCAAATGAAAATGGAGGATATGTCTCTGTCAGGCCTGGATAACACCAAGGTGGAGGTAAAGGATTAAAGAGAATGGGTCTCATTATGAAACATGCAGAACAGTTATATAGTTAACTAAATTCCTAAATAAATACTGTTCATCTGAATGCATCTGTTTACAGACGAATAGTTTAATCCAAGCTCACCACTAAAAATCACATTGCCAGAGACAAAAATTGTGTGTGCGCTTTAGCCCCGGCCCTAAAAGTAGTCTGTGCCATAATATGGTTTCATATGATCAGTTTAACCCATATGATATATATATATATATAAATTTTTTTGTAGGCCTTGGCTCATGACGTTTACACTGACCTAGTGGAAGATGCCTGTTTAGGGCTGTGCTTTGAGGTGCACAGGGCGGTCAAACAGGGCTATTTCTTCCTGGATGACACGGACCAAGAAAGTATGAAGGATTTCGGTTAGTCAATCACACTGTAACACAAAAATACACAAATTCATTATTTCTAAAGCCATGCTTTTGAAATGTGTCACTAGTTTACTGTATGCTCTCATATTGATATAGAAATAGTGGACCAGCCAGGTGTAGACATCTTCGGTCAGGTGTACAACCAGTGGAAGAATAAGGAGTGCGTTTGTCCCAACTGCAGTCGGAGTATCGCGGCCTCTCGCTTTGCTCCTCATCTGGAGAAGTGTCTCGGGATGGGCCGCAACAGTAGCCGAATAGCCAACCGCAGGTCAATGGACTGTGAAGTCACACTATTTAGCTCACTTATACATCTAAACTAACATGAACAAAGGTTAATACATGCTGTAAGAATATATTGCTCATTGTTAGTTAATAATGCGTTAAGTAATGTTAACAAATAAGTGTTTCCTTTAAAGTGAGTTTTTCTCATTAGAAATGCATAGATATTATTCGAAAAAGGGAATGCTTAAAGGAATATTTGACCAAAACTATTTAATCACCCATATCATTACAAATCTTTTTCCTTATTATTATTTTTTTATTTCTATATAATTTTGTTTAATTAACACATGCTGGTGGAAAAATATTAAAAGTTGGCTGTGGGGGGACACATTTCTAACCATTATTTTTCAAAGACGTGGACTTTCTGCCAGATGGAGAGATTTTATTGTCCCCTGAGGGAAATTTCTAGTGAAGTTTTAAAGCATTGAATGCTCTTTTTACAGAATAGCCAGCAGCAACAACACAAGCAAGTCAGAAAGTGATCAGGAAGACAATGACGATATCAATGACAACGACTGGTCCTATGGTTCAGAAAAGAAAGGTGAGCTCACCCAGTTTGTCTTTCTTTTTTCCCTCACTTCCCACACCACGTTTTGCCTCCAAATGTGCCCCGTTGTTTTATTTTATTTAATGAAACCTTGATTTCAATAATCACTAATAACAGTTTATTAACCTTTTATTTTCACAGCCAAGAAGAGAAAGTCAGAAAAGGTAAACAACTTTTTTTGAGACATGCACTTGTTAGAAATGCAAGCCAAATATTCTATATTATAATACGTTCATTTTTATATTTTTGTAAATGTAAAAACAATTATAATAATTAAATATTGAAAATGGTATTAAAATAAATCTTTGTGTATCTTAGAATCCAAACTCTCCTAGGAGATCCAAATCCCTAAAGCACAAGAATGGTGGGTTTTATTCCGATTGGATTTAGCAGTTGTTTTATCCACTCAGTGCACTATTTGACAGACGTCAGGCTTCACTTGAACATGTTACGAGTGTCTTTTTGTTTCACTGCAGGAGAGCTCAGCAGTAGTGTAAATCCAGACCTGTACAAGGTGAGATGGTTCGCTAAAGTATTTTAACATTTATAACTTTGGTCATCGCTTACACTGTTGCATTAAAAACTATAGTATTACAGCAATTTTGTGTAACTTTCCCTCTCATGTAGTATAACTACAGCTCTGGCATTAGTTATGAGACTTTGGGACCCGAGGAGCTGCGATCCATACTGACCACGGTAACTATTTACCATACAATATATTTTTCTTCCAAATTAAAAATAAATGCTAACAAAAATGTAGAGTAGAGTAGATGCTCATCAGTTACCTACACATTGTGTTTAGGCTTACAAATAAAAGTTGTATAATTAACACATCGTTTAATTATTAATTACAGTGGAAATAAAATCTTCATTTAATTAATCTTCAAAAAACAATATTCTTAAAAATAAATGTCTAATTTTGTTTATTTATGTAATATATCTTCTATTTCGACTCTTCACATTTTTTTCCAACATATAGCTGTTTAAGTTTATAATGCAGATAAATTGAGAAATACAGTATACCTGACACCACAATACTTGTATTGACAATTTAAGTTTTTTGTGTTTTGTCAACCTAAATTATTTTATATGGATTCAGTGGTAAATATGTGTAAAGTGTAATCAAAATTTTCTCTATATTAGTGAGAAAGATTGATAGATTGACCATTCACAATTATTAGGATCAGTAAATGTGGTAAATGTGCTTATTTGACCACTTTTCAGAAGTTGTACTTTCCCCCTTCTGTCATTTTCAAAACCTACCAAAATAAAATTTCAGTGATTTATTTACTTTTGTTAATATTGTTAAGTTTCAGTTCAGCTATCTTGCCTGCTATCATTACATTGTATTATTGTATTTATTACGCCACATTGGTCAACCTCTACAGTTTCCCCCTTGCTAACAGGCCTTCTTTTTCCTCAGCAATGTGGGGTTGTATCAGAGCACACAAAGAAGATGTGTACTCGGTAAGAATTCAATCCATATTTGTGAACTAATAACTAAAGGAAATCATTAAAAAAAAACATCTGTGATTTATTCTTACAAATGCACACTGTGGTACACTCAGTCTACTGACATTTTGAGCTTCTTTCCATTACCTTATTGACAATGAAAGAGCAGTCACCAAGTTTGTTTTTCCTTGGCCAGCAGAAAAGTAAGTATTTTTCCACAGCAGGCATATTTTATGACTATTAGGAATAAAAACTTGCTACTGAAGGCTGAAACATCTGTGAAACCAGTCTATGAGATTTAAGGGCTTTGCACATGCTTAAACTTGGGTTAAAGTCTTTTTAAAACTCTGTTAACTGCTTTTAACCTTGAATTAAGCAACATTTAAATGGAGAACTGTTTATAGCCTATTTTATTTCTTTGAGTACATATGAACATATTTGGATAAAAAAAGGAGGAGTAGACTGATTTAAATAGTCAGTGAAAAAATCATTAGATCATTAGAATAAAATCATTAGAATGACATATATAACAGCAAGAAGGTAAATAAATGAATAAAATCAAATCCTTTTGGAGTGAACCATCCCTGTAATGAATTCTGTGTCATGTGAGCAGAAGTAAGGTGAACGGGTACAGTCGTGGGTGTAGTTTTTCACTGTTAAATTTTAGTGTGTGTGTGTGTGTGTGTGTTAGTTTTCACCATTAAGTGTGTGTGTGTGTGTGTGTGTGTGCTGCTTTAGAGACAAAGATTGATTCTGCATGTGATGTGTGAACACATGATCATTTCCATTTACACAATGAAAAAGATCATGTTATGTTGGGACTGATTTTAAGGAACACAACTGGCAACTCTATATAAACCCCAATTTTTTGATTGGTGTCCACTTTTCAGTTTTCTTACCAGTGTCATTTCAATTGGACATAAGAGTATGCTGTTTCCCAATTAGATGGTCATAGGTTTTTTCAAAGCACTGCCTGTTTTTACGAAGCAAGAGACTTTTTGAACATCATCCAGCACTGAAACCCCTTTCCCTAATTGCTAATATCTAACCCTAGAGCGTATTTGAATCCTGCTGCCGGTGTTCACCTAGTCTCTCGCCCCGTCATTGTCTCTGGTGCAGTGCGTAATGCCACGTTGTGTCCTGGCAGGTCCCAGCGGTGTCCCCAGCACACGGACGAACAGAGGAGGGCAGTCAGGGTCTTCCTCCTTGGGCCGTCCGCGTGAGTTTCACCCCTTTTCCCAAACCTGACCTCACCCTGACAGAAAAGAATCAATATACCCAACTGCTTTCCTTTCCTTCCCTCTCTTAATATACATCTTTTTCATTGAGCTCGTGATAAGTTTTTAGCAGCTGTCCAAACAAAATAGTGAAAAACTAATTGGTCCTAGTATTGAGACCTGAGGCACATCAGATAAGTCTGCTGTGTTTTGTTTTGTTTTATGTGTGTTGTGAAGGGTAACATTTTACAATGAGGTTTTATTTTTTAACGCAAGTTAATTACATTGGTTAATCAGGGTGGCCGCGGGTCATTTAAAAGTATTAAAAAGTCTTAAATCAATTTTCCTAAAAATAAGGCCTTAAAAAGTATTAAATTGTCTTAAATTCAGATTGGATAGGTCTTAATTATGTTAGTCATGTCACCGCAAAGATGCAGGCAAAGGCAATCGTTCTGCCAACCAGGTCAAATATTTTCTACAAGGTAAAGTAACGTAACCTGTGTGTGAGACACACAGGTGCGATCAAACAGTGGAGTCATGAAAAACATCCATCATTTTGTTCAAACAGGACAACATTCAGTCTGCAAAGTGTTTACTTATATTTGTGTAGCAAAACATATGTATCCAACCCCTGTTTGAAACAGTCCGTGTGTTGTAACGTCTGTCAGAGTTTGAGGTCCCAGAAGAAGAATAGGAAAGACAGTGCAAACGAACTGGTTGTTCCACGAGTCCTTTTGTAGTTGCTTTCTTTCAGTTAAGCACACTCTTCACATACATGTCGAAAGAGCGGATGTTAACAGGTTAAAGAAAACACTCTGTAAAACGCTACAAATCAAAGTGGAAGATATATCGGTCATCTTCCTCTTTGCGCGAGCATTCTCACTCTCACTGAGCGTGCGCGCTCACATAACAACATTACATACAATAACGAACGCCATAGAAGAAGTCATAAAGGCATATCAACATGTCATGAACACTACTGAACACTAGGTGGCCATTGCAGAGTTCCATCTTTTGGACATTCATCATACCACATTGGTTTTCATTTCTTGTCCTCAAAACAGGGCAATATCTGTTTATTTTTAAGTGTTTGTGGTATTATTTTATACGGAAAGCATTTATTTATAATTATTAGTTTAATTAACAAACTAATTATATGAAACTATTATCAGTACACAACAAATAAACTGGTTCTAAGCCTCAATTTTTGCACTCAGGTCTAAGTCTCATGGCCCTCTATCAGAATCAAGAGTTTCAAGAAGATCAGAGAAACTAAAAAATTAAGCTGAGATATTGAGATCCCACGTAGCATTTATGCCATTATAAAAATCTCAATATCTCAGCTCTGGAAGGGTCTCGGTGGTACCCCTTTCATTTTTTTCTTCTGGGGCGAAAAAATAAGTTTCTCCAATCTTCTCAAAACTCTGGATTCTGATAGAGGGCCATGAGACTTAGACCCGAGTGCAAAAATGGAGTCTCTAGACCCTTCCAGAGCTGAGATATTGAGATCCCACGTAGCATTTATGCCATTATAAAAATCTCAATATCTCAGCTCTGGAAGGGTCTAGAGCCTCAATTTTTGCACTCAGGTCTAAGTCTCGTGGCCCTCTATCAGAATCCAGAGTTTCAAGAAGATCAGAGAAACTCAAAATTTCGACCCCCCACCAAAAAACGACAGTGTTACCCCTTACGGTTTTTTTTTTTCGGGCGAAAAATTAAGTTTCTCCAATCTTCCCAAAACTCTGGATTCTGATAGAGGGCCATGAGACTTAGACCTGAGTGCAAAATGGAGGCTCTAGCCCCTTCCAGAGCTTAGATATCGAAACTCAAAAATTCGGCCCGAAAAAAAAAACGACAGTGGTACCCCTTACGTTTTTTTTTTCGGGCGAAAAATTAAGTTTCTCCAATCTTTCCAAAACTCTGGATTCTGATAGAGGGCCATGAGACTTACACCTGAGTGCAAAAATGGAGGCTCTAGCCCCTTCCAGAGCTGAGATATCGAAACTCAAAAATTCGGCCCGAAAAAAAAACGACAGTGGTACCCCTTACGTTTTTTTTTTCGGGCGAAAAATTAAGTTTCTCCAATCTTCCCAAAACTCTGGATTCTGGTAGAGGGCCATGAGACTTAGACCCGAGTGCAAAAATGGAGGCTCTAGCCCCTTCCAGAGCTGAGATATCGAAACTCAAAAATTTGGCCTGAAAAAAAAAACGACAGTGGTACCCCTTACGTTTTTTTTTTTCGGGCGAAAAATTAAGTTTCTCCAATCTTCTCAAAACTCTGGATTCTGATAGAGGGCCATGAGACTTAGACCCGAGTGCAAAAATGGAGTCTCTAGACCCTTCCAGAGCTGAGATATTGAGATCCCATGTAGCATTTATGCCATTATAAAAATCTCAATATCTCAGCTCTGGAAGGGTCTAGAGCCTCAATTTTTGCACTCAGGTCTAAGTCTCGTGGCCCTCTATCAGAATCCAGAGTTTCAAGAAGATCAGAGAAACTCAAAATTTCGACCCCCCACCAAAAAACGACAGTGTTACCCCTTACGTTTTTTTTTTTCGGGCGAAAAATTAAGTTTCTCCAATCTTCCCAAAACTCTGGATTCTTATAGAGGGCCATGAGACTTACACCTGAGTGCAAAAATGGAGGCTCTAGCCCCTTCCAGAGCTGAGATATCGAAACTCAAAAATTCGGCCCGAAAAAAAAACGACAGTGGTACCCCTTACGTTTTTTTTTTCGGGCGAAAAATTAAGTTTCTCCAATCTTCCCAAAACTCTGGATTCTGGTAGAGGGCCATGAGACTTAGACCCGAGTGCAAAAATGGAGGCTCTAGCCCCTTCCAGAGCTGAGATATCGAAACTCAAAAATTCGGCCTGAAAAAAAAACGACAGTGGTACCCCTTACGTTTTTTTTTTCGGGCGAAAAATTAAGTTTCTCCAATCTTCTCAAAACTCTGGATTCTGATAGAGGGCCATGAGACTTAGACCCGAGTGCAAAAATGGAGTCTCTAGACCCTTCCAGAGCTGAGATATTGAGATCCCACGTAGCATTTATGCCATTATAAAAATCTCAATATCTCAGCTCTGGAAGGGTCTAGAGCCTCAATTTTTGCACTCAGGTCTAAGTCTCGTGACCCTCTATCAGAATCCAGAGTTTCAAGAAGATCAGAGAAACTCAAAATTTCGACCCCCCACCAAAAAACGACAGTGTTACCCCTTACGGTTTTTTTTTTTTCGGGCGAAAAATTAAGTTTCTCCAATCTTCCCAAAACTCTGGATTCTGATAGAGGGCCATGAGACTTACACCTGAGTGCAAAAATGGAGGCTCTAGCCCCTTCCAGAGCTGAGATATCGAAACTCAAAAATTCGGCCCGAAAAAAAAACGACAGTGGTACCCCTTACGTTTTTTTTTTCGGGCGAAAAATTAAGTTTCTCCAATCTTCCCAAAACTCTGGATTCTGGTAGAGGGCCATGAGACTTAGACCCGAGTGCAAAAATGGAGGCTCTAGCCCCTTCCAGAGCTGAGATATCGAAACTCAAAAATTTGGCCTGAAAAAAAAAACGACAGTGGTACCCCTTACGTTTTTTTTTTTCGGGCGAAAAATTAAGTTTCTCCAATCTTCTCAAAACTCTGGATTCTGATAGAGGGCCATGAGACTTAGACCCGAGTGCAAAAATGGAGTCTCTAGACCCTTCCAGAGCTGAGATATTGAGATCCCATGTAGCATTTATGCCATTATAAAAATCTCAATATCTCAGCTCTGGAAGGGTCTAGAGCCTCAATTTTTGCACTCAGGTCTAAGTCTCGTGGCCCTCTATCAGAATCCAGAGTTTCAAGAAGATCAGAGAAACTCAAAATTTCGACCCCCCACCAAAAAACGACAGTGTTACCCCTTACGTTTTTTTTTTTCGGGCGAAAAATTAAGTTTCTCCAATCTTCCCAAAACTCTGGATTCTTATAGAGGGCCATGAGACTTACACCTGAGTGCAAAAATGGAGGCTCTAGCCCCTTCCAGAGCTGAGATATCGAAACTCAAAAATTCGGCCCGAAAAAAAAACGACAGTGGTACCCCTTACGTTTTTTTTTTCGGGCGAAAAATTAAGTTTCTCCAATCTTCCCAAAACTCTGGATTCTGGTAGAGGGCCATGAGACTTAGACCCGAGTGCAAAAATGGAGGCTCTAGCCCCTTCCAGAGCTGAGATATCGAAACTCAAAAATTCGGCCTGAAAAAAAAACGACAGTGGTACCCCTTACGTTTTTTTTTTCGGGCGAAAAATTAAGTTTCTCCAATCTTCTCAAAACTCTGGATTCTGATAGAGGGCCATGAGACTTAGACCTGAGTGTAAAAATGGAGGCTCTAGCCCCTTCCAGAGCTGAGATTTCGAAATTCAAAAATTCGGCCCGAGAAAAAAACGACAGTGGTACCCCTTACGTTTTTTTTTTCCGGGCGAAAAATTAAGTTTCTCCAATCTTCCCAAAACTCTAGATTCTGATAGAGGGCCATGAGACTTAGACCTGAGTGCAAAAATGGAGGCTCTAGCCCCTTCCAGAGCTGAGATATCGAAACTCAAAAATTCGGCCCGAAAAAAACGACAGTGGTACCCCTTACGTTTTTTTTTTTCGGGCGAAAAATTAAGTTTCTCCAATCTTCCCAAAACTCTGGATTCTGATAGAGGGCCATGAGACTTAGACCTGAGTGCAAAAATGGAAGCTCTAACCCCTTCCATAGCTGAGATATCGAAACTCAAAAATTCGGCCCGAAAAAAAAACGACAGTGGTACCCCTTACGTTTTTTTTTTTTCGGGCGAAAAATTACATTTCTCCAATCTTCCCAAAACTCTGGATTCTGATAGAGGGCCATGAGACTTAGACCTGAGTGCATCAATGGAGGCTCTAGCCCCTTCCAGAGCTGAGATATCGAAACTCAAAAATTCGGCCCGAAAAAAAAACGACAGTGGTACCCCTTACGTTTTTTTTTTTTTTTCGGGCGAAAAATTAAGTTTCTCCAATCTTCCCAAAACTCTGGATTCTGATAGAGGGCCATGAGACTTAGACCTGAGTGCAAAAATGGAGGCTCTAGCCCCTTCCAGAGCTGAGATATCGAAACTCAAAAATTCGGCCCGAAAAAAATGACAGTGTTACCCCTTACGTTTTGTTTTTTTCGGGCGAAAAATTAAGTTTCTCCAATCTTCCCAAAACTCTGGATTCTGATAGAGGGCCATGAGACTTAGACCTGAGTGCAAAAATGGAGGCTCTAGCCCCTTCCAGAGCTGAGATATCGAAACTCAAAAATTCGGCCCGAAAAAAAAACGACAGTGGTACCCCTTACGTTTTTTTTTTTCGGGCGAAAAATTAAGTTTCTCCAATCTTCCCAAAACTCTGGATTCTGGTAGAGGGCCATGAGACTTAGACCCGAGTGCAAAAATGGAGGCTCTAGCCCCTTCCAGAGCTGAGATATCGAAACTCAAAAATTCGGCCTGAAAAAAAAACGACAGTGGTACCCCTTACGTTTTTTTTTTCGGGCGAAAAATTTGGTTTCTCCAATCTTCTCAAAACTCTGGATTCTGATAGAGGGCCATGAGACTTAGACCCGAGTGCAAAAATGGAGTCTCTAGACCCTTCCAGAGCTGAGATATTGAGATCCCACGTAGCATTTATGCCATTATAAAAATCTCAATATCTCAGCTCTGGAAGGGTCTAGAGCCTCAATTTTTGCACTCAGGTCTAAGTCTCGTGGCCCTCTATCGGAATCCAGAGTTTCAAGAAGATCAGAGAAACTCAAAATTTCGACCCCCCACCAAAAAACGACAGTGTTACCCCTTACGGTTTTTTTTTTTTCCGGCGAAAAATTAAGTTTCTCCAATCTTCCCAAAACTCTGGATTCTGATAGAGGGCCATGAGACTTAGACCTGAGTGCAAAAATGGAGGCTCTAGCCCCTTCCAGAGCTGAGATTTCGAAATTCAAAAATTCGGCCCGAGAAAAAAACGACAGTGGTACCCCTTACGTTTTTTTTTTCCGGGCGAAAAATTAAGTTTCTCCAATCTTCCCAAAACTCTAGATTCTGATAGAGGGCCATGACACTTAGACCTGAGTGCAAAAATGGAGGCTCTAGCCCCTTCCAGAGCTGAGATTTCGAAACTCAAAAATTCAGCCCGAGAAAAAAACGGCAGTGGTACCCCTTACGTTTTTTTTTTTCGGGCGAAAACTTAAGTTTCTCCAATCTTCCCAAAACTCTGGATTCTGATAGAGGGCCATGAGACTTAGACCTGAGTGCAAAAATGGAAGCTCTAACCCCTTCCAGAGCTGAGATATCGAAACTCAAAAATTCGGCCCGAAAAAAAAACGACAGTGGTACCCCTTACGTTTTTTTTTTCGGGCGAAAAATTAAGTTTCTCCAATCTTCCCAAAACTCTGGATTCTGATAGAGGACCATGAGACTTAGACCTGAGTGCATCAATGGAAGCTCTAACCCCTTCCAGAGCTGAGATATCGAAACTCAAAAATTCGGCCCGAAAAAAAAACGACAGTGGTACCCCTTACGTTTTTTTTTTTTCGGGCGAAAAATTAAGTTTCTCCAATCTTCCCAAAACTCTGGATTCTGATAGAGGGCCATGAGACTTAGACCTGAGTGCATCAATGGAGGCTCTAGCCCCTTCCAGAGCTGAGATATCGAAACTCAAAAATTCGGCCCGAAAAAAAAACGACAGTGGTACCCCTTACGTTTTTTTTTTTTTTCGGGCGAAAAATTAAGTTTCTCCAATCTTCCCAAAACTCTGGATTCTGATAGAGGGCCATGAGACTTAGACCTGAGTGCAAAAATGGAGTCTCTAGACCCTTCCAGAGCTGAGATATTGAGATCCCACGTAGCATTTATGCCATTATAAAATTCTCAATATCTCAGCTCTGGAAGGGTCTAGAGCCTCAATTTTTGCACTCAGGTCTAAGTCTCGTGGCCCTCTATCAGAATCCAGAGTTTCAAGAAGATCAGAGAAACTCAAAATTTCGACCCCCCACCAAAAAACGACAGTGTTACCCCTTACGGTTTTTTTTTTTCGGGCGAAAAATTAAGTTTCTCCAATCTTCCCAAAACTCTGGATTCTGATAGAGGGCCATGAGACTTACACCTGAGTGCAAAAATGGAGGCTCTAGCCCCTTCCAGAGCTGAGATATCGAAACTCAAAAATTCGGCCCGAAAAAAAAAAACGACAGTGGTACCCCTTACGTTGTTGTTTTTTCGGGCAAAAAATTACGTTTCTCCAATCTTCCCAAAACTCTGGATTCTGATAGAGGGCCATGAGACTTAGACCTGAGTGCAAAAATGGAGGCTCTAGCCCCTTCCAGAGCTGAGATTTCGAAATTCAAAAATTCGGCCCGAGAAAAAAACGACAGTGGTACCCCTTACGTTTTTTTTTTCCGGGCGAAAAATTAAGTTTCTCCAATCTTCCCAAAACTCTAGATTCTGATAGAGGGCCATGACACTTAGACCTGAATGCAAAAATGGAGGCTCTAGCCCCTTCCAGAGCTGAGATTTCGAAACTCAAAAATTCAGCCCGAGAAAAAAACGGCAGTGGTACCCCTTACGTTTTTTTTTTTCGGGCGAAAAATTAAGTTTCTCCAATCTTCCCAAAACTCTGGATTTTGATAGAGGGCCATGAGACTTAGACCTGAGTGCAAAAATGGAAGCTCTAACCCCTTCCAGAGCTGAGATATCGTAACTCAAAAATTCGGCCCAAAAAAAAAAACGACAGTGGTAGCCCTTACGTTTTTTTTTTTTCGGGCGAAAAATTAAGTTTCTCCAATCTTCCCAAAACTCTGGATTCTGATAAAGGGCCATGAGACTTAGACCTGAGTGCATCAATTGAGGCTCTAGCCCCTTCCAGAGCTGAGATATCGAAACTCAAAAATTCGGCCCGAAAAAAAAACGACAGTGGTACCCCTTACGTTTTTGTTTTTTTTCGGGCGAAAAATTACGTTTCTCCAATCTTCCCAAAACTCTGGATTCTGATAGAGGGCCATGAGACTTAGACCCGAGTGCAAAAATGGAGGCTCTAGACCCTTCAAGAGCTGAGATATTGAGATCCCACGTAGCATTTATGCCATTATAAAAATTTCAAGATCTCAGCTCTGGAAGGCTCGAACGCCATAGAAGAAGTCATCTTAAAGGCATATCAACATGTCATGAACACTACTGAACACTAGGTGGCCATTACAGAGTTTTGGTTGTTTCTTTGAACTGGGGTTCTTGGTAAACCATGTCCTTGTTCAGCATTTGTCATTTTGTAATCATTACCTGCTTCCTGTTTGATAGATCGACACTACCCAACTCTGATTCAATGCTGGAAAACGATAGCTATGATGCCCCTGATGGCCAGCTCATCATGTCCCGTCTCCAATGGGACGGCTCCTCTGATATCTCACCATCAGACTCTGCATCTTCAAAAGCTAGTGAGTTTTTCAAAAACAACATATTTTACCCTTTTTCTTTTTCACTTATTCGCCGTCTCATTCTCAGGCACCAATAACTCTGAATCTAAGAGACCTAAGAAAAAGAAGAAGCCCAGCACGCTGTCTCTGACCTCTGCTGGAGGTGGAAGAGAGAGGGACAAAGGGCAGGAGCGAGAGAGAGGAGACAGAGAGAGAGTAGCGGGCGGCGGGAGCGGTGGCGGTAGCAGCAGCTCCCAGAATGCACTGGGCTTGTCCAGTCGTAAAAAGCGACCAAAACTGCCAGTTCCTCCGGCCCCCAGCATCTACGATGATCTGAACTAACGAAACTTGCACATACTTACACATATTTTCTGATCAGTCCTTATATGATCTCTGGTTTTCACCATTTCAAGGCACATGAGCGAAACAAGTCAAACTCACTGTTGAAAGTGTGTGTAAGAGAGGAAAGGTATGGGCAGCATTTCAGACATTTGTTATGGCACAGTGTTGCACAGTGAAAAGTGAGTGTTTTGTGACTAAATGTGATTTTTGTATGTGGATGTGAGTTGGAGTGAGAATTTATTTAATTTTTATTTTTTTGCTATGCAGTTCACTATCATTGTGTTATTGCATAGTCTTGTCTGTATGTATACATGAGATTTAGGTTTACAGTGACACATGAATATGTGCCATGGTGTGCATGAGTGAATGGGTTGTTGCAAATATTTTGTCCCTGGTGGTTCATGTAATACAGTCGGTTAATCTGTGCAATGTCCTGTACTGGTTTTAAAGGGTGTCTTTTCATCATATTGTCTTGCTAATGTTACTGCACCTGTTGATCTCAGCTGCTTTCTGCTATTACTCATACTCTCTTGACAATGTCTTGCTAAATAATGCATTTCTATAGTGCTATAATAGCTTTCTGCCAAATCTGTGGACACAATCTTTAGCCTTTTGTGTTAAGAAGTTATCTTGTTTGAATAAGAATCTACAAGAGTCTTGTTTGTCGTCATGGCTAATTTTTCTTGTTTGATACTCTATTTATTTAGTCTGCCTTGTGAATATAATATTTGTCTTTTTTTATATAATCATGACTTTTTGATCGAACATATGCATTTTTTTTTTGGATTACAAGGTGTAAAATGGCCGAAGAGTTTGTGATCTTAGAGCACTTACTATGATGTGTTAGGTGTCAGCTTGTTTTGTTTGAAATATGTTTGGGTAAAAAAAAAAAAATGTCAGAAATGCAAATAGTAATTGAAAATGCACTTAAAATGGATCAAATCCAGCCCATATAGATGCCTTGTCTTTTTTGGTATAGTTTTATTTTTGTCACTGAGCTGTTTGTGAATTGTGTTGCTTTAAGTTTAAATAACCTGAGACCTTTCTATGAGTGGGAATGGAAATGTCTGCATGATGGAGGGAAAAACAAAGCATGGTACAACTTACACAGGGTATGCCATTGCTGTGGGTGGATATTTCTTGTGCTATGCTGAGTTATTGCTCTCTTTCTCTCGATGGACTGTAGTATTTCTGTAATAGTCTAAATAAATGTCTCAGGTTTCACAATTTCCTTTCTTTAGTATATTTTTTTCCTACTATGGAAGTCAATGATACTAGAAACGGTCTGGTTATTGATATTCTTCAAAATATCAGAAAATCAGCTGAATGGATTCAAAAACGGTAAAACCCAAATGTTTAACTCTGGGGGAGTTGTAAAATGAGCCTATTTCCAAAAAAAGTCAAGTATCCCTTTAAAAGCCTCATCATGGAATTATGGTTGGTGTTAATTGTGTGTGTGTGGATAAGCACAACAACTTTTTTTTCAAAGATAAGCTATTTTATTCTGAATTACTGCATCAAAGCAAAAACAAAATGCATTTTAATTAAAGAGGTGCTGGTTGTCTGTTAAAGCAAGGGTGAGAATACATAGACCAGTTATCCCCCAAAACCATTTTGGGGTTTCCCCAATTTCTGACAATACTGAGAAAAACTGTGACCATATTGTCAGAGAGTTTTAAGGTTCCTCCATAACTCTCTTGATTTATCTACAGTAAATACATTGCTTATATACAGATTTCATATAGGACAAGAAATTATTTGCTTTGTTATCAGTCACATATGAATTGCCTATTAATGCAGTGAGTTTTTTTAGACTACAACCAGATGCTTCTGTTGCTTGCATGAAAAATCTTCAAGTATGAAACTCCTAATTGAGGAACTCCTAATTACTATGAGTTGTAACTAGCAGCAGACATGCTGAACCAGACTGTCATGTAAAAACAAGTTTGAAATAAATACAGTATACCTGGCAAAAGAGAAGAAAAACATCCTTCAATAACAAACATCAAATATCAGTTGAGTAAATCAAAAAGGAAATTGATCTCTCACAACATCTGCTAACTGACACATCACATCTCCAATCTTCTCAAAACTCTGGATTCTGATAGAGGGCCATGAGACTTTAAGTGCGTTCCATTCAGTGGTGGAATGTAATGAAGTACAAATACTTTGTTACTTTACTTAAGTACATTTTTCACGTATCTTTACTTTACTTAAGTAGAATAAATAGCGCATACTTTTTACTTTTACTTCGTTACATTTGGCAGCAATTATTATACTTTCTACTCCACTACATTTCTACAACTTCAGTTACATTTTCATTACATTTTCTGATCAGTTTTTCCCCAGCCAAAACTTAATCTGATCGTCCGTCCGTTGCACGTTTGTCTCACCAGTGACGTTTGGTCGCCATAGAGCCTCCATTTTTGCACTCAGGTCTAAGTCCCATGGCCCTCTATCAGAATCCATAGTTTCAAGAAGATTGGAGAAACTCAAAATTTCGACCCAAAAAAAAAAACGACAGTGTTACCCCTGTCGTGTTTTTTTTTTTGTGCGAAAAATTAACTTTCTCCAATCTTCCCAAAACTCTGGATTATGATAGAGGGCCATGAGACTTAGACCTGAGTGCAAAAATGGAGGCTCTAGCCCCTTCCAGAGCTGAGATATCGAAACTCAAAAATTCGGCCCGAAAAAAAAAACGACAGTGGTACCCCTTACGTTTTTGTTTTTTTTCGGGCGAAAAATTAAGTTTCTCCAATCTTCCCAAAACTCTGGATTCTGATAGAGGGCCGTGAGACTTAGACCTGAGTGCAAAAATGGAGGCTCTAGCCCCTTCCAGAGCTGAGATTTCGAAACTCAAAAATTCGGCCCGAGAAAAAAACGACAGTGGTACCCCTTACGTTTTTTTTTTCGGGCGAAAAATTAAGTTTCTCCAATCTTCCGAAAACTCTGGATTCTGATAGAGGGCCATGAGACTTAGACCTGAGTGCAAAAATGGAAGCTCTAACCCCTTCCAGAGCTGAGATATCAAAACTCAAAAATTCGGCCCGGAAAAAAAACGACAGTGGTACCCCTTACGTTTTTTTTTTCGGGCGAAAAATTAAGTTTCTCCAATCTTCCGAAAACTCTGGATTCTGATAGAGGGCCATGAGACTTAGACCTGAGTGCATCAATGGAGGCTCTAGCCCCTTCCAGAGCTGAGATATCGAAACTCAAAAATTCGGCCCGAAAAAAAAACGACAGTGGTACCCCTTACGTTTTTTTTTTTTCGGGCGAAAAATTAAGTTTCTCCAATCTTCCCAAAACTCTGGATTCTGATAGAGGGCCATGAGACTTAGACCTGAGTGCAAAAATTGAGGCTCTAGCCCCTTCCAGAGCTGAGATATCGAAACTCAAAAATTCGGCCCGAAAAAAAAAACGACAGTGGTACCCCTTACGTTTTTTTTTTCGGGCGAAAAATTAAGTTTCTCCAATCTTTCCAAAACTCTGGATTCTGATAGAGGGCCATGAGACTTACACCTGAGTGCAAAAATGGAGGCTCTAGCCCCTTCCAGAGCTTAGATATCGAAACTCAAAAATTCGGCCCGAAAAAAAAACGACAGTGGTACCCCTTACGTTTTTTTTTTCGGGCGAAAAATTAAGTTTCTCCAATCTTTCCAAAACTCTGGATTCTGATAGAGGGCCATGAGACTTACACCTGAGTGCAAAAATGGAGGCTCTAGCCCCTTCCAGAGCTGAGATATCGAAACTCAAAAATTCGGCCCCAAAAAAAAAACGACAGTGGTACCCCTTACGTTTTTTTTTTTCGGGCGAAAAATTAAGTTTCTCCAATCTTCCCAAAACTCTGGATTCTGATAGAGGGCCATGAGACTTACACATGAGTGCAAAAATGGAGGCTCTAGCCCCTTCCAGAGCTTAGATATCGAAACTCAAAAATTCGGCCCGAAAAAAAAAACGACAGTGTTACCCCTTACGTTTTTTTTTTTCGGGCGAAAAATTAAGTTTCTCCAATCTTTCCAAAAGTCTGGATTCTGATAGAGGGCCATGAGACTTAGACCTGAGTGCAAAAATGGAGGCTCTAGCCCCTTCCAGAGCTGAGATATCGAAACTCAAAAATTCGGCCCGAAAAAAAAACGACAGTGGTACCCCTTACGTTTTTTTTTTTCGGGCGAAAAATTAAGTTTCTCCAATCTTCCCAAAACTCTGGATTCTGATAGAGGGCCATGAGACTTAGACCTGAGTGCATCAATGGAGGCTCTAGCCCCTTCCAGAGCTGAGATATCGAAACTCAAAAATTCGGCCCGAAAAAAAACGACAGTGGTACCCCTTACGTTTTTTTTTTTTCGGGCGAAAAATTAAGTTTCTCCAATCTTTCCAAAACTCTGGATTCTGATAGAGGGCCATGAGACTTACACCTGAGTGCAAAAATGGAGGCTCTAGCCCCTTCCAGAGCTTAGATATCGAAACTCAAAAATTCGGCCCGAAAAAAAAAACGACAGTGGTACCCCTTACGTTTTTTTTTTTCGGGCGAAAAATTAAGTTTCTCCAATCTTTCCAAAACTCTGGATTCTGATAGAGGGCCATGAGACTTACACCTGAGTGCAAAAATGGAGGCTCTAGCCCCTTCCAGAGCTGAGATATCGAAACTCAAAAATTCGGCCCCAAAAAAAAAACGACAGTGGTACCCCTTACGTTTTTTTTTTTCGGGCGAAAAATTAAGTTTCTCCAATCTTCCCAAAACTCTGGATTCTGATAGAGGGTCATGAGACTTACACATGAGTGCAAAAATGGAGGCTCTAGCCCCTTCCAGAGCTTAGATATCGAAACTCAAAAATTCGGCCCGAAAAAAAAAACGACAGTGGTACCCCTTACGTTTTTTTTTTCGGGCGAAAAATTAAGTTTCTCCAATCTTTCCAAAAGTCTGGATTCTGATAGAGGGCCATGAGACTTAGACCTGAGTGCAAAAATGGAGGCTCTAGCCCCTTCTAGAGCTGAGATATCGAAACTCAAAAATTCGGCCCGAAAAAAAAACGACAGTGGTACCCCTTACGTTTTTTTTTTTCGGGCGAAAAATTAAGTTTCTCCAATCTTCCCAAAACTCTGGATTCTGATAGAGGGCCATGAGACTTAGACCTGAGTGCATCAATGGAGGCTCTAGCCCCTTCCAGAGCTGAGATATCGAAACTCAAAAATTCGGCCCGAAAAAAAACGACAGTGGTACCCCTTACGTTTTTTTTTTCGGGCGAAAAATTAAGTTTCTCCAATCTTTCCAAAACTCTGGATTCTGATAGAGGGCCATGAGACTTACACCTGAGTGCAAAAATGGAGGCTCTAGCCCCTTCCAGAGCTTAGATATCGAAACTCAAAAATTCGGCCCGAAAAAAAAAACGACAGTGGTACCCCTTACGTTTTTTTTTTCGGGCGAAAAATTAAGTTTCTCCAATCTTTCCAAAAGTCTGGATTCTGATAGAGGGCCATGAGACTTACACCTGAGTGCAAAAATGGAGGCTCTAGCCCCTTCCAGAGCTTAGATATCGAAATTCAAAAATTCGGCCCCAAAAAAAAAAACGACAGTGGTACCCCTTACGTTTTTTTTTTTCGGGCGAAAAATTAAGTTTCTCCAATCTTCCCAAAACTCTGGATTCTGATAGAGGGCCATGAGACTTACACATGAGTGCAAAAATGGAGGCTCTAGCCCCTTCCAGAGCTTAGATATCGAAACTCAAAAATTCGGCCCGAAAAATAAAACGACAGTGGTACCCCTTACGTTTTTTTTTTCGGGCGAAAAATTAAGTTTCTCCAATCTTTCCAAAACTCTGGATTCTGATAGAGGGCCATGAGACTTAGACCTGAGTGCAAAAATGGAGGCTCTAGCCCCTTCCAGAGCTGAGATATCGAAACTCAAAAATTCGGCCCGAAAAAAAAACGACAGTGGTACCCCTTACGTTTTTTTTTTCGGGCGAAAAATTAAGTTTCTCCAATCTTCCCAAAACTCTGGATTCTGATAGAGGGCCATGAGACTTAGACCTGAGTGCATCAATGGAGGCTCTAGCCCCTTCCAGAGCTGAGATATCGAAATTCAAAAATTCGGCCCGAAAAAAAAACGACAGTGGTACCCCTTACGTTTTTTTTTTTCGGGCGAAAAATTAAGTTTCTCCAATCTTCCCAAAACTCTGGATTCTGATAGAGGGCCATGAGACTTACACCTGAGTGCAAAAATGGAGGCTCTAGCCCCTTCCAGAGCTTAGATATCGAAACTCAAAAATTCGGCCCGAAAAAAAAAACGACAGTGGTACCCCTTACGTTTTTTTTTTTCGGGCGAAATATTAAGTTTCTCCAATCTTTCCAAAACTCTGGATTCTGATAGAGGGCCATGAGACTTACACCTGAGTGCAAAAATGGAGGCTCTAGCCCCTTCCAGAGCTGAGATATCGAAATTCAAAAATTCGGCCCGAAAAAAAAACGACAGTGGTACCCCTTACGTTTTTTTTTTCGGGCGAAAAATTAAGTTTCTCCAATCTTCCGAAAACTCTGGATTCTGATAGAGGGCCATGAGACTTAGACCTGAGTGCATCAATGGAGGCTCTAGCCCCTTCCAGAGCTGAGATATCGAAACTCAAAAATTCGGCCCGAAAAAAAAACGACAGTGGTACCCCTTACGTTTTTTTTTTTTTCGGGCGAAAAATTAAGTTTCTCCAATCTTCCCAAAACTCTGGATTCTGATAGAGGGCCATGAGACTTAGACCTGAGTGCAAAAATTGAGGCTCTAGCCCCTTCCAGAGCTGAGATATCGAAACTCAAAAATTCGGCCCGAAAAAAAAAACGACAGTGGTACCCCTTACGTGTTTTTTTTTTCAGGCGAAAAATTAAGTTTCTCCAATCTTCCCAAAACTCTGGATTCTGATAGAGGGCCATGAGACTTAGACCTGAGTGCAAAAATGGAGGCTCTAGCCCCTTCCAGAGCTGACATATCGAAACTCAAAAATTCGGCCCGAAAAAAAAAACGACAGTGGTACCCCTTACGTTTTTTTTTTTTTTTTCGGGCGAAAAAATAAGTTTCTCCAATCTTCCCAAAACTCTGGATTCTGATAGAGGGCCATGACACTTAGACCTGAGTGCAAAAATGGAGGCTCTAGCCCCTTCCAGAGCTGAGATTTCGAAACTCAAAAATTCGGCCCAAGAAAAAAACGACAGTGGTACCCCTTACGTTTTTTTTTTTCGGGCGAAAAATTAAGTTTCTCCAATCTTCCCAAAACTCTGGATTCTGATAGAGGGCCATGAGACTTAGACCTGAGTGCAAAAATGGAAGCTCTAACCCCTTCCAGAGCTTAGATATCGAAACTCAAAAATTCGGCCCGTACCTCTTACGTTTTTTTTTTCGGGCGAAAAATTAAGTTTCTCCAATCTTCCCAAAACTCTGGATTCTGATAGAGGGCCGTGAGACTTAGACCTGAGTGCATCAATGGAGGCTCTAGCCCCTTCCAGAGCTGAGATATCGAAACTCAAAAATTCGGCCCGAAAAAAAAACGACAGTGGTACCCCTTACGTTTTTTTTTTTCGGGCGAAAAATTAAGTTTCTCCAATCTTCCCAAAACTCTGGATTCTGATAGAGGGCCATGAGACTTAGACCTGAGTGCAAAAATGGAGGCTCTAGCCCCTTCCAGAGCTGAGATATCGAAACTCAAAAATTCGGCCCAAAAAAAAAACGACAGTGGTACCCCTTACGTTTTTTTTTTCGGGCGAAAAATTAAGTTTCTCCAATCTTCCCAAAACTCTGGATTCTGATAGAGGGCCGTGAGACTTAGACCTGAGTGCATCAATGGAGGCTCTAGCCCCTTCCAGAGCTGAGATATCGAAACTCAAAAATTCGGCCCGAAAAAAAAACGACAGTGGTACCCCTTACGTTTTTTTTTTTTCGGCCGAAAAATTAAGTTTCTCCAATCTTCCCAAAACTCTGGATTCTGATAGAGGGCCATGAGACTTAGACCTGAGTGCATCAATGGAGGCTCTAGCCCCTTCCAGAGTTGAGATATCGAAACTCAAAAATTCGGCCCGAAAAAAAAAACGACAGTGGTACCCCTTACGTTTTTTTTTTCGGGCGAAAAATTAAGTTTCTCCAATCTTTCCAAAACTCTGGATTCTGATAGAGGGCCATGACACTTACACCTGAGTGCAAAAATGGAGGCTCTAGCCCCTTCCAGAGCTTAGATATCGAAACTCAAAAATTCGGCCCGAAAAAAAAAACGACAGTGGTACCCCTTACGTTTTTTTTTTCGGGCGAAAAATTAAGTTTCTCCAATCTTTCCAAAACTCTGGATTCTGATAGAGGGCCATGAGACTTACACCTGAGTGCAAAAATGGAGGCTCTAGCCCCTTCCAGAGCTGAGATATCGAAACTCAAAAATTCGGCCCCAAAAAAAAAACGACAGTGGTACCCCTTACGTTTTTTTTTTTCGGGCGAAAAATTAAGTTTCTCCAATCTTCCCAAAACTCTGGATTCTGATAGAGGGCCATGAGACTTACACATGAGTGCAAAAATGGAGGCTCTAGCCCCTTCCAGAGCTTAGATATCGAAACTCAAAAATTCGGCCCGAAAAAAAAAACGACAGTGTTACCCCTTACGTTTTTTTTTTTCGGGCGAAAAATTAAGTTTCTCCAATCTTCCCAAAACTCTGGATTCTGATAGAGGGCCATGAGACTTAGACCTGAGTGCATCAATGGAGGCTCTAGCCCCTTCCAGAGCTGAGATATCGAAACTCAAAAATTCGGCCCGAAAAAAAACGACAGTGGTACCCCTTACGTTTTTTTTTTTTCGGGCGAAAAATTAAGTTTCTCCAATCTTTCCAAAACTCTGGATTCTGATAGAGGGCCATGAGACTTACACCTGAGTGCAAAAATGGAGGCTCTAGCCCCTTCCAGAGCTTAGATATCGAAACTCAAAAATTCGGCCCGAAAAAAAAAACGACAGTGGTACCCCTTACGTTTTTTTTTTTCGGGCGAAAAATTAAGTTTCTCCAATCTTTCCAAAACTCTGGATTCTGATAGAGGGCCATGAGACTTACACCTGAGTGCAAAAATGGAGGCTCTAGCCCCTTCCAGAGCTGAGATATCGAAACTCAAAAATTCGGCCCCAAAAAAAAAACGACAGTGGTACCCCTTACGTTTTTTTTTTTCGGGCGAAAAATTAAGTTTCTCCAATCTTCCCAAAACTCTGGATTCTGATAGAGGGTCATGAGACTTACACATGAGTGCAAAAATGGAGGCTCTAGCCCCTTCCAGAGCTTAGATATCGAAACTCAAAAATTCGGCCCGAAAAAAAAAACGACAGTGGTACCCCTTACGTTTTTTTTTTCGGGCGAAAAATTAAGTTTCTCCAATCTTTCCAAAAGTCTGGATTCTGATAGAGGGCCATGAGACTTAGACCTGAGTGCAAAAATGGAGGCTCTAGCCCCTTCTAGAGCTGAGATATCGAAACTCAAAAATTCGGCCCGAAAAAAAAACGACAGTGGTACCCCTTACGTTTTTTTTTTTCGGGCGAAAAATTAAGTTTCTCCAATCTTCCCAAAACTCTGGATTCTGATAGAGGGCCATGAGACTTAGACCTGAGTGCATCAATGGAGGCTCTAGCCCCTTCCAGAGCTGAGATATCGAAACTCAAAAATTCGGCCCGAAAAAAAACGACAGTGGTACCCCTTACGTTTTTTTTTTTCGGGCGAAAAATTAAGTTTCTCCAATCTTTCCAAAGCTCTGGATTCTGATAGAGGGCCATGAGACTTACACCTGAGTGCAAAAATGGAGGCTCTAGCCCCTTCCAGAGCTTAGATATCGAAACTCAAAAATTCGGCCCGAAAAAAAAAACGACAGTGGTACCCCTTACGTTTTTTTTTTCGGGCGAAAAATTAAGTTTCTCCAATCTTTCCAAAAGTCTGGATTCTGATAGAGGGCCATGAGACTTACACCTGAGTGCAAAAATGGAGGCTCTAGCCCCTTCCAGAGCTTAGATATCGAAATTCAAAAATTCGGCCCCAAAAAAAAAAACGACAGTGGTACCCCTTACGTTTTTTTTTTTCGGGCGAAAAATTAAGTTTCTCCAATCTTCCCAAAACTCTGGATTCTGATAGAGGGCCATGAGACTTACACATGAGTGCAAAAATGGAGGCTCTAGCCCCTTCCAGAGCTTAGATATCGAAACTCAAAAATTCGGCCCGAAAAATAAAACGACAGTGGTACCCCTTACGTTTTTTTTTTCGGGCGAAAAATTAAGTTTCTCCAATCTTTCCAAAACTCTGGATTCTGATAGAGGGCCATGAGACTTAGACCTGAGTGCAAAAATGGAGGCTCTAGCCCCTTCCAGAGCTGAGATATCGAAACTCAAAAATTCGGCCCGAAAAAAAAACGACAGTGGTACCCCTTACGTTTTTTTTTTCGGGCGAAAAATTAAGTTTCTCCAATCTTCCCAAAACTCTGGATTCTGATAGAGGGCCATGAGACTTAGACCTGAGTGCATCAATGGAGGCTCTAGCCCCTTCCAGAGCTGAGATATCGAAATTCAAAAATTCGGCCCGAAAAAAAAACGACAGTGGTACCCCTTACGTTTTTTTTTTCGGGCGAAAAATTAAGTTTCTCCAATCTTCCCAAAACTCTGGATTCTGATAGAGGGCCATGAGACTTACACCTGAGTGCAAAAATGGAGGCTCTAGCCCCTTCCAGAGCTTAGATATCGAAACTCAAAAATTCGGCCCGAAAAAAAAAACGACAGTGGTACCCCTTACGTTTTTTTTTTTCGGGCGAAATATTAAGTTTCTCCAATCTTTCCAAAACTCTGGATTCTGATAGAGGGCCATGAGACTTACACCTGAGTGCAAAAATGGAGGCTCTAGCCCCTTCCAGAGCTGAGATATCGAAATTCAAAAATTCGGCCCGAAAAAAAAACGACAGTGGTACCCCTTACGTTTTTTTTTTCGGGCGAAAAATTAAGTTTCTCCAATCTTCCGAAAACTCTGGATTCTGATAGAGGGCCATGAGACTTAGACCTGAGTGCATCAATGGAGGCTCTAGCCCCTTCCAGAGCTGAGATATCGAAACTCAAAAATTCGGCCCGAAAAAAAAACGACAGTGGTACCCCTTACGTTTTTTTTTTTTCGGGCGAAAAATTAAGTTTCTCCAATCTTCCCAAAACTCTGGATTCTGATAGAGGGCCATGAGACTTAGACCTGAGTGCAAAAATTGAGGCTCTAGCCCCTTCCAGAGCTGAGATATCGAAACTCAAAAATTCGGCCCGAAAAAAAAACGACAGTGGTACCCCTTACGTGTTTTTTTTTTCAGGCGAAAAAGTAAGTTTCTCCAATCTTCCCAAAACTCTGGATTCTGATAGAGGGCCATGAGACTTAGACCTGAGTGCAAAAATGGAGGCTCTAGCCCCTTCCAGAGCTGACATATCGAAACTCAAAAATTCGGCCCGAAAAAAAAAACGACAGTGGTACCCCTTACGTTTTTTTTTTTTTTTTCGGGCGAAAAAATAAGTTTCTCCAATCTTCCCAAAACTCTGGATTCTGATAGAGGGCCATGACACTTAGACCTGAGTGCAAAAATGGAGGCTCTAGCCCCTTCCAGAGCTGAGATTTCGAAACTCAAAAATTCGGCCCAAGAAAAAAACGACAGTGGTACCCCTTACGTTTTTTTTTTTCGGGCGAAAAATTAAGTTTCTCCAATCTTCCCAAAACTCTGGATTCTGATAGAGGGCCATGAGACTTAGACCTGAGTGCAAAAATGGAAGCTCTAACCCCTTCCAGAGCTTAGATATCGAAACTCAAAAATTCGGCCCGTACCTCTTACGTTTTTTTTTTCGGGCGAAAAATTAAGTTTCTCCAATCTTCCCAAAACTCTGGATTCTGATAGAGGGCCGTGAGACTTAGACCTGAGTGCATCAATGGAGGCTCTAGCCCCTTCCAGAGCTGAGATATCGAAACTCAAAAATTCGGCCCGAAAAAAAAACGACAGTGGTACCCCTTACGTTTTTTTTTTTCGGGCGAAAAATTAAGTTTCTCCAATCTTCCCAAAACTCTGGATTCTGATAGAGGGCCATGAGACTTAGACCTGAGTGCAAAAATGGAGGCTCTAGCCCCTTCCAGAGCTGAGATATCGAAACTCAAAAATTCGGCCCAAAAAAAAAACGACAGTGGTACCCCTTACGTTTTTTTTTTTTCGGGCGAAAAATTAAGTTTCTCCAATCTTCCCAAAACTCTGGATTCTGATAGAGGGCCATGAGACTTAGACCTGAGTGCATCAATGGAGGCTCTAGCCCCTTCCAGAGTTGAGATATCGAAACTCAAAAATTCGGCCCGAAAAAAAAAACGACAGTGGTACCCCTTACGTTTTTTTTTTCGGGCGAAAAATTAAGTTTCTCCAATCTTTCCAAAACTCTGGATTCTGATAGAGGGCCATGAGACTTACACCTGAGTGCAAAAATGGAGGCTCTAGCCCCTTCCAGAGCTTAGATATCGAAACTCAAAAATTCGGCCCGAAAAAAAAAACGACAGTGGTACCCCTTACGTTTTTTTTTTTCGGGCGAAAAATTAAGTTTCTCCAATCTTTCCAAAACTCTGGATTCTGATAGAGGGCCATGAGACTTACACCTGAGTGCAAAAATGGAGGCTCTAGCCCCTTCCAGAGCTGAGATATCGAAACTCAAAAATTCGGCCCCAAAAAAAAACGACAGTGGTACCCCTTACGTTTTTTTTTTTCGGGCGAAAAATTAAGTTTCTCCAATCTTCCCAAAACTCTGGATTCTGATAGAGGGCCATGAGACTTACACATGAGTGCAAAAATGGAGGCTCTAGCCCCTTCCAGAGCTTAGATATCGAAACTCAAAAATTCGGCCCGAAAAAAAAAACGACAGTGGTACCCCTTACGTTTTTTTTTTCGGGCGAAAAATTAAGTTTCTCCAATCTTTCCAAAAGTCTGGATTCTGATAGAGGGCCATGAGACTTAGACCTGAGTGCAAAAATGGAGGCTCTAGCCCCTTCCAGAGCTGAGATATCGAAACTCAAAAATTCGGCCCGAAAAAAAAACGACAGTGGTACCCCTTACGTTTTTTTTTTCGGGCGAAAAATTAAGTTTCTCCAATCTTCCCAAAACTCTGGATTCTGATAGAGGGCCATGAGACTTAGACCTGAGTGCATCAATGGAGGCTCTAGCCCCTTCCAGAGCTGAGATATCGAAACTCAAAAATTCGGCCCGAAAAAAAAACGACAGTGGTACCCCTTACGTTTTGTTTTTTTTCGGGCGAAAAATTACGTTTCTCCAATCTTCCCAAAACTCTGGATTCTGATAGAGGGCCATGAGACTTAGACCTGAGTGCATCAATGGAGGCTCTAGCCCCTTCCAGAGTTGAGATATCGAAACTCAAAAATTCGGCCCGAAAAAAAAAACGACAGTGGTACCCCTTACGTTTTTTTTTTCGGGCGAAAAATTAAGTTTCTCCAATCTTTCCAAAACTCTGGATTCTGATAGAGGGCCATGAGACTTACACCTGAGTGCAAAAATGGAGGCTCTAGCCCCTTCCAGAGCTGAGATATCGAAATTCAAAAATTCGGCCCCAAAAAAAAAACGACAGTGGTACCCCTTACGTTTTTTTTTTTCGGGCGAAAAATTAAGTTTCTCCAATCTTCCCAAAACTCTGGATTCTGATAGAGGGCCATGAGACTTACACATGAGTGCAAAAATGGAGGCTCTAGCCCCTTCCAGAGCTTAGATATCGAAACTCAAAAATTCGGCCCGAAAAAAAAAACGACAGTGGTACCCCTTACGTTTTTTTTTTCGGGCGAAAAATTAAGTTTCTCCAATCTTTCCAAAACTCTGGATTCTGATAGAGGGCCATGAGACTTACACCTGAGTGCAAAAATGGAGGCTCTAGCCCCTTCCAGAGCTTAGATATCGAAACTCAAAGATTCGGCCCGAAAAAAAAAACGACAGTGGTACCCCTTACGTTTTTTTTTTCGGGCGAAAAATTAAGTTTCTCCAATCTTTCCAAAACTCTGGATTCTGATAGAGGGCCATGAGACTTACACCTGAGTGCAAAAATGGAGGCTCTAGCCCCTTCCAGAGCTGAGATATCGAAATTCAAAAATTCGGCCCCAAAAAAAAAACGACAGTGGTACCCCTTACGTTTTTTTTTTCGGGCGAAAAATTAAGTTTCTCCAATCTTTCCAAAACTCTGGATTCTGATAGAGGGCCATGAGACTTAGACCTGAGTGCATCAATGGAGGCTCTAGCCCCTTCCAGAGCTGAGATATCGAAACTCAAAAATTCGGCCCGAAAAAAAAACGACAGTGGTACCCCTTACGTTTTTTTTTTTCGGCGAAAAATTAAGTTTCTCCAATCTTCCCAAAACTCTGGATTCTGATAGAGGGCCATGAGACTTAGACCTGAGTGCAAAAATGGAGGCTCTAGCCCCTTCCAGAGCTGAGATATCGAAACTCAAAAATTCGGCCCAAAAAAAAAACGACAGTGGTACCCCTTACGTTTTTTTTTTTTTTCGGGCGAAAAATTAAGTTTCTCCAATCTTCCCAAAACTCTGGATTCTGATAGAGGGCCATGAGACTTAGACCTGAGTGCATCAATGGAGGCTCTAGCCCCTTCCAGAGTTGAGATATCGAAACTCAAAAATTCGGCCCGAAAAAAAAAACGACAGTGGTACCCCTTACGGTTTTTTTTTCGGGCGAAAAATTAAGTTTCTCCAATCTTTCCAAAACTCTGGATTCTGATAGAGGGCCATGAGACTTACACCTGAGTGCAAAAATGGAGGCTCTAGCCCCTTCCAGAGCTTAGATATCGAAACTCAAAAATTCGGCCCGAAAAAAAAAACGACAGTGCTACCCCTTACGTTTTTTTTTTCGGGCGAAAAATTAAGTTTCTCCAATCTTTCCAAAACTCTGGATTCTGATAGAGGGCCATGAGACTTACACCTGAGTGCAAAAATGGAGGCTCTAGTCCCTTCCAGAGCTGAGATATCGAAACTCAAAAATTCGGCCCCAAAAAAAAACGACAGTGGTACCCCTTACGTTTTTTTTTTTCGGGCGAAAAATTAAGTTTCTCCAATCTTCCCAAAACTCTGGATTCTGATAGAGGGCCATGAGACTTACACATGAGTGCAAAAATGGAGGCTCTAGCCCCTTCCAGAGCTTAGATATCGAAACTCAAAAATTCGGCCCGAAAAAAAAAACGACAGTGGTACCCCTTACGTTTTTTTTTTCGGGCGAAAAATTAAGTTTCTCCAATCTTTCCAAAAGTCTGGATTCTGATAGAGGGCCATGAGACTTAGACCTGAGTGCAAAAATGGAGGCTCTAGCCCCTTCCAGAGCTGAGATATCGAAACTCAAAAATTCGGCCCGAAAAAAAAACGACAGTGGTACCCCTTACGTTTTTTTTTTTTCGGGCGAAAAATTAAGTTTCTCCAATCTTCCCAAAACTCTGGATTCTGATAGAGGGCCATGAGACTTAGACCTGAGTGCATCAATGGAGGCTCTAGCCCCTTCCAGAGCTGAGATATCGAAACTCAAAAATTCGGCCCGAAAAAAAAACGACAGTGGTACCCCTTACGTTTTGTTTTTTTTCGGGCGAAAAATTACGTTTCTCCAATCTTCCCAAAACTCTGGATTCTGATAGAGGGCCATGAGACTTAGACCTGAGTGCATCAATGGAGGCTCTAGCCCCTTCCAGAGTTGAGATATCGAAACTCAAAAATTCGGCCCGAAAAAAAAAACGACAGTGGTACCCCTTACGTTTTTTTTTTCGGGCGAAAAATTAAGTTTCTCCAATCTTTCCAAAACTCTGGATTCTGATAGAGGGCCATGAGACTTACACCTGAGTGCAAAAATGGAGGCTCTAGCCCCTTCCAGAGTTGAGATATCGAAACTCAAAAATTCGGCCCGAAAAAAAAAACGACAGTGGTACCCCTTACGTTTTTTTTTTCGGGCGAAAAATTAAGTTTCTCCAATCTTTCCAAAACTCTGGATTCTGATAGAGGGCTATGAGACTTACACCTGAGTGCAAAAATGGAGGCTCTAGCCCCTTCCAGAGCTTAGATATCGAAACTCAAAGATTCGGCCCGAAAAAAAAAACGACAGTGGTACCCCTTACGTTTTTTTTTTCGGGCGAAAAATTAAGTTTCTCCAATCTTTCCAAAACTCTGGATTCTGATAGAGGGCCATGAGACTTACACCTGAGTGCAAAAATGGAGGCTCTAGCCCCTTCCAGAGCTGAGATATCGAAATTCAAAAATTCGGCCCCAAAAAAAAAACGACAGTGGTACCCCTTACGTTTTTTTTTTTCGCGCGAAAAATTAAGTTTCTCCAATCTTCCCAAAACTCTGGATTCTGATAGAGGGCCATGAGACTTACACATGAGTGCAAAAATGGAGGCTCTAGCCCCTTCCAGAGCTTAGATATCGAAACTCAAAAATTCGGCCCGAAAAAAAAAACGACAGTGGTACCCCTTACGTTTTTTTTTTCGGGCGAAAAATTAAGTTTCTCCAATCTTTCCAAAACTCTGGATTCTGATAGAGGGCCATGAGACTTACACCTGAGTGCAAAAATGGAGGCTCTAGCCCCTTCCAGAGCTTAGATATCGAAACTCAAAGATTCGGCCCGAAAAAAAAAAAACGACAGTGGTACCCCTTACGTTTTTTTTTTCGGGCGAAAAATTAAGTTTCTCCAATCTTTCCAAAACTCTGGATTCTGATAGAGGGCCATGAGACTTACACCTGAGTGCAAAAATGGAGGCTCTAGCCCCTTCCAGAGCTGAGATATCGAAATTCAAAAATTCGGCCCCAAAAAAAAAACGACAGTGGTACCCCTTACGTTTTTTTTTTCGGGCGAAAAATTAAGTTTCTCCAATCTTTCCAAAACTCTGGATTCTGATAGAGGGCCATGAGACTTAGACCTGAGTGCATCAATGGAGGCTCTAGCCCCTTCCAGAGCTGAGATATCGAAACTCAAAAATTCGGCCCGAAAAAAAAACGACAGTGGTACCCCTTACGTTTTTTTTTTTCGGCGAAAAATTAAGTTTCTCCAATCTTCCCAAAACTCTGGATTCTGATAGAGGGCCATGAGACTTAGACCTGAGTGCAAAAATGGAGGCTCTAGCCCCTTCCAGAGCTGAGATATCGAAACTCAAAAATTCGGCCCAAAAAAAAAACGACAGTGGTACCCCTTACGTTTTTTTTTTTTCGGGCGAAAAATTAAGTTTCTCCAATCTTCCCAAAACTCTGGATTCTGATAGAGGGCCATGAGACTTAGACCTGAGTGCATCAATGGAGGCTCTAGCCCCTTCCAGAGTTGAGATATCGAAACTCAAAAATTCGGCCCGAAAAAAAAAACGACAGTGGTACCCCTTACGTTTTTTTTTTCGGGCGAAAAATTAAGTTTCTCCAATCTTTCCAAAACTCTGGATTCTGATAGAGGGCCATGAGACTTACACCTGAGTGCAAAAATGGAGGCTCTAGCCCCTTCCAGAGCTTAGATATCGAAACTCAAAAATTCGGCCCGAAAAAAAAAACGACAGTGCTACCCCTTACGTTTTTTTTTTCGGGCGAAAAATTAAGTTTCTCCAATCTTTCCAAAACTCTGGATTCTGATAGAGGGCCATGAGACTTACACCTGAGTGCAAAAATGGAGGCTCTAGTCCCTTCCAGAGCTGAGATATCGAAACTCAAAAATTCGGCCCCAAAAAAAAACGACAGTGGTACCCCTTACGTTTTTTTTTTTCGGGCGAAAAATTAAGTTTCTCCAATCTTCCCAAAACTCTGGATTCTGATAGAGGGCCATGAGACTTACACATGAGTGCAAAAATGGAGGCTCTAGCCCCTTCCAGAGCTTAGATATCGAAACTCAAAAATTCGGCCCGAAAAAAAAAACGACAGTGGTACCCCTTACGTTTTTTTTTTCGGGCGAAAAATTAAGTTTCTCCAATCTTTCCAAAAGTCTGGATTCTGATAGAGGGCCATGAGACTTAGACCTGAGTGCAAAAATGGAGGCTCTAGCCCCTTCCAGAGCTGAGATATCGAAACTCAAAAATTCGGCCCGAAAAAAAAACGACAGTGGTACCCCTTACGTTTTTTTTTTTTCGGGCGAAAAATTAAGTTTCTCCAATCTTCCCAAAACTCTGGATTCTGATAGAGGGCCATGAGACTTAGACCTGAGTGCATCAATGGAGGCTCTAGCCCCTTCCAGAGCTGAGATATCGAAACTCAAAAATTCGGCCCGAAAAAAAAACGACAGTGGTACCCCTTACGTTTTTTTTTTTCGGGCGAAAAATTACGTTTCTCCAATCTTCCCAAAACTCTGGATTCTGATAGAGGGCCATGAGACTTAGACCTGAGTGCATCAATGGAGGCTCTAGCCCCTTCCAGAGTTGAGATATCGAAACTCAAAAATTCGGCCCGAAAAAAAAAACGACAGTGGTACCCCTTACGTTTTTTTTTTCGGGCGAAAAATTAAGTTTCTCCAATCTTCCCAAAACTCTGGATTCTGATAGAGGGCCATGAGACTTAGACCTGAGTGCAAAAATGGAGGCTCTAGCCCCTTCCAGAGCTGAGATATCGAAACTCAAAAATTCGGCCCAAAAAAAAAACGACAGTGGTACCCCTTACGTTTTTTTTTTTTCGGGCGAAAAATTAAGTTTCTCCAATCTTCCCAAAACTCTGGATTCTGATAGAGGGCCATGAGACTTAGACCTGAGTGCATCAATGGAGGCTCTAGCCCCTTCCAGAGTTGAGATATCGAAACTCAAAAATTCGGCCCGAAAAAAAAAACGACAGTGGTACCCCTTACGTTTTTTTTTTCGGGCGAAAAATTAAGTTTCTCCAATCTTTCCAAAACTCTGGATTCTGATAGAGGGCCATGAGACTTACACCTGAGTGCAAAAATGGAGGCTCTAGCCCCTTCCAGAGCTTAGATATCGAAACTCAAAAATTCGGCCCGAAAAAAAAAACGACAGTGGTACCCCTTACGTTTTTTTTTTTCGGGCGAAAAATTAAGTTTCTCCAATCTTTCCAAAACTCTGGATTCTGATAGAGGGCCATGAGACTTACACCTGAGTGCAAAAATGGAGGCTCTAGCCCCTTCCAGAGCTGAGATATCGAAACTCAAAAATTCGGCCCCAAAAAAAAACGACAGTGGTACCCCTTAAGTTTTTTTTTTTCGGGCGAAAAATTAAGTTTCTCCAATCTTCCCAAAACTCTGGATTCTGATAGAGGGCCATGAGACTTACACATGAGTGCAAAAATGGAGGCTCTAGCCCCTTCCAGAGCTTAGATATCGAAACTCAAAAATTCGGCCCGAAAAAAAAAACGACAGTGGTACCCCTTACGTTTTTTTTTTCGGGCGAAAAATTAAGTTTCTCCAATCTTTCCAAAAGTCTGGATTCTGATAGAGGGCCATGAGACTTAGACCTGAGTGCAAAAATGGAGGCTCTAGCCCCTTCCAGAGCTGAGATATCGAAACTCAAAAATTCGGCCCGAAAAAAAAACGACAGTGGTACCCCTTACGTTTTTTTTTTCGGGCGAAAAATTAAGTTTCTCCAATCTTCCCAAAACTCTGGATTCTGATAGAGGGCCATGAGACTTAGACCTGAGTGCATCAATGGAGGCTCTAGCCCCTTCCAGAGCTGAGATATCGAAACTCAAAAATTCGGCCCGAAAAAAAAACGACAGTGGTACCCCTTACGTTTTGTTTTTTTTCGGGCGAAAAATTACGTTTCTCCAATCTTCCCAAAACTCTGGATTCTGATAGAGGGCCATGAGACTTAGACCTGAGTGCATCAATGGAGGCTCTAGCCCCTTCCAGAGTTGAGATATCGAAACTCAAAAATTCGGCCCGAAAAAAAAAACGACAGTGGTACCCCTTACGTTTTTTTTTTCGGGCGAAAAATTAAGTTTCTCCAATCTTTCCAAAACTCTGGATTCTGATAGAGGGCTATGAGACTTACACCTGAGTGCAAAAATGGAGGCTCTAGCCCCTTCCAGAGCTTAGATATCGAAACTCAAAGATTCGGCCCGAAAAAAAAAACGACAGTGGTACCCCTTACGTTTTTTTTTTCGGGCGAAAAATTAAGTTTCTCCAATCTTTCCAAAACTCTGGATTCTGATAGAGGGCCATGAGACTTACACCTGAGTGCAAAAATGGAGGCTCTAGCCCCTTCCAGAGCTGAGATATCGAAATTCAAAAATTCGGCCCCAAAAAAAAAACGACAGTGGTACCCCTTACGTTTTTTTTTTCGGGCGAAAAATTAAGTTTCTCCAATCTTCCCAAAACTCTGGATTCTGATAGAGGGCCATGAGACTTACACATGAGTGCAAAAATGGAGGCTCTAGCCCCTTCCAGAGCTTAGATATCGAAACTCAAAAATTCGGCCCGAAAAAAAAAACGACAGTGGTACCCCTTACGTTTTTTTTTTCGGGCGAAAAATTAAGTTTCTCCAATCTTTCCAAAACTCTGGATTCTGATAGAGGGCCATGAGACTTAGACCTGAGTGCATCAATGGAGGCTCTAGCCCCTTCCAGAGTTGAGATATCGAAACTCAAAAATTCGGCCCGAAAAAAAAAACGACAGTGGTACCCCTTACGTTTTTTTTTTCGGGCGAAAAATTAAGTTTCTCCAATCTTTCCAAAACTCTGGATTCTGATAGAGGGCCATGAGACTTACACCTGAGTGCAAAAATGGAGGCTCTAGCCCCTTCCAGAGCTTAGATATCGAAACTCAAAGATTCGGCCCGAAAAAAAAAACGACAGTGGTACCCCTTACGTTTTTTTTTTCGGGCGAAAAATTAAGTTTCTCCAATCTTTCCAAAACTCTGGATTCTGATAGAGGGCCATGAGACTTACACCTGAGTGCAAAAATGGAGGCTCTAGCCCCTTCCAGAGCTGAGATATCGAAATTCAAAAATTCGGCCCCAAAAAAAAAACGACAGTGGTACCCCTTACGTTTTTTTTTTCGGGCGAAAAATTAAGTTTCTCCAATCTTTCCAAAACTCTGGATTCTGATAGAGGGCCATGAGACTTAGACCTGAGTGCATCAATGGAGGCTCTAGCCCCTTCCAGAGCTGAGATATCGAAACTCAAAAATTCGGCCCGAAAAAAAAACGACAGTGGTACCCCTTACGTTTTTTTTTTTCGGCGAAAAATTAAGTTTCTCCAATCTTCCCAAAACTCTGGATTCTGATAGAGGGCCATGAGACTTAGACCTGAGTGCAAAAATGGAGGCTCTAGCCCCTTCCAGAGCTGAGATATCGAAACTCAAAAATTCGGCCCAAAAAAAAAACGACAGTGGTACCCCTTACGTTTTTTTTTTTTCGGGCGAAAAATTAAGTTTCTCCAATCTTCCCAAAACTCTGGATTCTGATAGAGGGCCATGAGACTTAGACCTGAGTGCATCAATGGAGGCTCTAGCCCCTTCCAGAGTTGAGATATCGAAACTCAAAAATTCGGCCCGAAAAAAAAAACGACAGTGGTACCCCTTACGTTTTTTTTTTCGGGCGAAAAATTAAGTTTCTCCAATCTTTCCAAAACTCTGGATTCTGATAGAGGGCCATGAGACTTACACCTGAGTGCAAAAATGGAGGCTCTAGCCCCTTCCAGAGCTTAGATATCGAAACTCAAAAATTCGGCCCGAAAAAAAAAACGACAGTGCTACCCCTTACGTTTTTTTTTTCGGGCGAAAAATTAAGTTTCTCCAATCTTTCCAAAACTCTGGATTCTGATAGAGGGCCATGAGACTTACACCTGAGTGCAAAAATGGAGGCTCTAGTCCCTTCCAGAGCTGAGATATCGAAACTCAAAAATTCGGCCCCAAAAAAAAACGACAGTGGTACCCCTTACGTTTTTTTTTTTCGGGCGAAAAATTAAGTTTCTCCAATCTTCCCAAAACTCTGGATTCTGATAGAGGGCCATGAGACTTACACATGAGTGCAAAAATGGAGGCTCTAGCCCCTTCCAGAGCTTAGATATCGAAACTCAAAAATTCGGCCCGAAAAAAAAAAACCACAGTGGTACCCCTTACGTTTTTTTTTTCGGGCGAAAAATTAAGTTTCTCCAATCTTTCCAAAAGTCTGGATTCTGATAGAGGGCCATGAGACTTAGACCTGAGTGCAAAAATGGAGGCTCTAGCCCCTTCCAGAGCTGAGATATCGAAACTCAAAAATTCGGCCCGAAAAAAAAACGACAGTGGTACCCCTTACGTTTTTTTTTTTTCGGGCGAAAAATTAAGTTTCTCCAATCTTCCCAAAACTCTGGATTCTGATAGAGGGCCATGAGACTTAGACCTGAGTGCATCAATGGAGGCTCTAGCCCCTTCCAGAGCTGAGATATCGAAACTCAAAAATTCGGCCCGAAAAAAAAACGACAGTGGTACCCCTTACGTTTTGTTTTTTTTCGGGCGAAAAATTACGTTTCTCCAATCTTCCCAAAACTCTGGATTCTGATAGAGGGCCATGAGACTTAGACCTGAGTGCATCAATGGAGGCTCTAGCCCCTTCCAGAGTTGAGATATCGAAACTCAAAAATTCGGCCCGAAAAAAAAACCGACAGTGGTACCCCTTACGTTTTTTTTTTCGGGCGAAAAATTAAGTTTCTCCAATCTTTCCAAAACTCTGGATTCTGATAGAGGGCCATGAGACTTACACCTGAGTGCAAAAATGGAGGCTCTAGCCCCTTCCAGAGCTTAGATATCGAAACTCAAAGATTCGGCCCGAAAAAAAAAACGACAGTGGTACCCCTTACGTTTTTTTTTTCGGGCGAAAAATTAAGTTTCTCCAATCTTTCCAAAACTCTGGATTCTGATAGAGGGCCATGAGACTTACACCTGAGTGCAAAAATGGAGGCTCTAGCCCCTTCCAGAGCTGAGATATCGAAATTCAAAAATTCGGCCCCAAAAAAAAACGACAGTGGTACCCCTTACGTTTTTTTTTTTCGGGCGAAAAATTAAGTTTCTCCAATCTTCCCAAAACTCTGGATTCTGATAGAGGGCCATGAGACTTACACATGAGTGCAAAAATGGAGGCTCTAGCCCCTTCCAGAGCTTAGATATCGAAACTCAAAAATTCGGCCCGAAAAAAAAAACGACAGTGGTACCCCTTACGTTTTTTTTTTCGGGCGAAAAATTAAGTTTCTCCAATCTTTCCAAAACTCTGGATTCTGATAGAGGGCCATGAGACTTAGACCTGAGTGCATCAATGGAGGCTCTAGCCCCTTCCAGAGTTGAGATATCGAAACTCAAAAATTCGGCCCGAAAAAAAAAACGACAGTGGTACCCCTTACGTTTTTTTTTTCGGGCGAAAAATTAAGTTTCTCCAATCTTTCCAAAACTCTGGATTCTGATAGAGGGCCATGAGACTTACACCTGAGTGCAAAAATGGAGGCTCTAGCCCCTTCCAGAGCTTAGATATCGAAACTCAAAGATTCGGCCCGAAAAAAAAAACGACAGTGGTACCCCTTACGTTTTTTTTTTCGGGCGAAAAATTAAGTTTCTCCAATCTTTCCAAAACTCTGGATTCTGATAGAGGGCCATGAGACTTACACCTGAGTGCAAAAATGGAGGCTCTAGCCCCTTCCAGAGCTGAGATATCGAAATTCAAAAATTCGGCCCCAAAAAAAAAACGACAGTGGTACCCCTTACGTTTTTTTTTTTTCGGGCGAAAAATTAAGTTTCTCCAATCTTCCCAAAACTCTGGATTCTGATAGAGGGCCATGAGACTTACACATGAGTGCAAAAATGGAGGCTCTAGCCCCTTCCAGAGCTTAGATATCGAAACTCAAAAATTCGGCCCGAAAAAAAAAACGACAGTGGTACCCCTTACGTTTTTTTTTTCGGGCGAAAAATTAAGTTTCTCCAATCTTTCCAAAACTCTGGATTCTGATAGAGGGCCATGAGACTTAGACCTGAGTGCAAAAATGGAGGCTCTAGCCCCTTCCAGAGCTGAGATATCGAAACTCAAAAATTCGGCCCGAAAAAAAAACGACAGTGGTACCCCTTACGTTTTTTTTTTCGGGCGAAAAATTAAGTTTCTCCAATCTTCCCAAAACTCTGGATTCTGATAGAGGGCCATGAGACTTAGACCTGAGTGCAAAAATGGAGGCTCTAGCCCCTTCCAGAGCTGAGATATCGAAACTCAAAAATTCGGCCCAAAAAAAAAACGACAGTGGTACCCCTTACGTTTTTTTTTTTCGGGCGAAAAATTAAGTTTCTCCAATCTTCCCAAAACTCTGGATTCTGATAGAGGGCCATGAGACTTAGACCTGAGTGCATCAATGGAGGCTCTAGCCCCTTCCAGAGTTGAGATATCGAAACTCAAAAATTCGGCCCGAAAAAAAAAACGACAGTGGTACCCCTTACGTTTTTTTTTTCGGGCGAAAAATTAAATTTCTCCAATCTTTCCAAAACTCTGGATTCTGATAGAGGGCCATGAGACTTACACATGAGTGCAAAAATGGAGGCTCTAGCCCCTTCCAGAGCTTAGATATCGAAACTCAAAAATTCGGCCCGAAAAAAAAAACGACAGTGGTACCCCTTACGTTTTTTTTTTCGGGCGAAAAATTAAGTTTCTCCAATCTTTCCAAAAGTCTGGATTCTGATAGAGGGCCATGAGACTTAGACCTGAGTGCAAAAATGGAGGCTCTAGCCCCTTCCAGAGCTTAGATATCGAAACTCAAAAATTCGGCCCGAAAAAAAAAACGACAGTGCTACCCCTTACGTTTTTTTTTTCGGGCGAAAAATTAAGTTTCTCCAATCTTTCCAAAACTCTGGATTCTGATAGAGGGCCATGAGACTTACACCTGAGTGCAAAAATGGAGGCTCTAGTCCCTTCCAGAGCTGAGATATCGAAACTCAAAAATTCGGCCCCAAAAAAAAACGACAGTGGTACCCCTTACGTTTTTTTTTTTCGGGCGAAAAATTAAGTTTCTCCAATCTTCCCAAAACTCTGGATTCTGATAGAGGGCCATGCGACTTACACATGAGTGCAAAAATGGAGGCTCTAGCCCCTTCCAGAGCTTAGATATCGAAACTCAAAAATTCGGCCCGAAAAAAAAAACGACAGTGGTACCCCTTACGTTTTTTTTTTCGGGCGAAAAATTAAGTTTCTCCAATCTTTCCAAAAGTCTGGATTCTGATAGAGGGCCATGAGACTTAGACCTGAGTGCAAAAATGGAGGCTCTAGCCCCTTCCAGAGCTGAGATATCGAAACTCAAAAATTCGGCCCGAAAAAAAAACGACAGTGGTACCCCTTACGTTTTTTTTTTTTCGGGCGAAAAATTAAGTTTCTCCAATCTTCCCAAAACTCTGGATTCTGATAGAGGGCCATGAGACTTAGACCTGAGTGCATCAATGGAGGCTCTAGCCCCTTCCAGAGCTGAGATATCGAAACTCAAAAATTCGGCCCGAAAAAAAAACGACAGTGGTACCCCTTACGTTTTGTTTTTTTTCGGGCGAAAAATTACGTTTCTCCAATCTTCCCAAAACTCTGGATTCTGATAGAGGGCCATGAGACTTAGACCTGAGTGCATCAATGGAGGCTCTAGCCCCTTCCAGAGTTGAGATATCGAAACTCAAAAATTCGGCCCGAAAAAAAAAACGACAGTGGTACCCCTTACGTTTTTTTTTTCGGGCGAAAAATTAAGTTTCTCCAATCTTTCCAAAACTCTGGATTCTGATAGAGGGCCATGAGACTTACACCTGAGTGCAAAAATGGAGGCTCTAGCCCCTTCCAGAGCTTAGATATCGAAACTCAAAGATTCGGCCCGAAAAAAAAACGACAGTGGTACCCCTTACGTTTTTTTTTTCGGGCGAAAAATTAAGTTTCTCCAATCTTTCCAAAACTCTGGATTCTGATAGAGGGCCATGAGACTTACACCTGAGTGCAAAAATGGAGGCTCTAGCCCCTTCCAGAGCTGAGATATCGAAATTCAAAAATTCGGCCCCAAAAAAAAACGACAGTGGTACCCCTTACGTTTTTTTTTTTCGGGCGAAAAATTAAGTTTCTCCAATCTTCCCAAAACTCTGGATTCTGATAGAGGGCCATGAGACTTACACATGAGTGCAAAAATGGAGGCTCTAGCCCCTTCCAGAGCTTAGATATCGAAACTCAAAAATTCGGCCCGAAAAAAAAAACGACAGTGGTACCCCTTACGTTTTTTTTTTCGGGCGAAAAATTAAGTTTCTCCAATCTTTCCAAAACTCTGGATTCTGATAGAGGGCCATGAGACTTAGACCTGAGTGCATCAATGGAGGCTCTAGCCCCTTCCAGAGTTGAGATATCGAAACTCAAAAATTCGGCCCGAAAAAAAAAACGACAGTGGTACCCCTTACGTTTTTTTTTTCGGGCGAAAAATTAAGTTTCTCCAATCTTTCCAAAACTCTGGATTCTGATAGAGGGCCATGAGACTTACACCTGAGTGCAAAAATGGAGGCTCTAGCCCCTTCCAGAGCTTAGATATCGAAACTCAAAGATTCGGCCCGAAAAAAAAAACGACAGTGGTACCCCTTACGTTTTTTTTTTCGGGCGAAAAATTAAGTTTCTCCAATCTTTCCAAAACTCTGGATTCTGATAGAGGGCCATGAGACTTACACCTGAGTGCAAAAATGGAGGCTCTAGCCCCTTCCAGAGCTGAGATATCGAAATTCAAAAATTCGGCCCCAAAAAAAAAACGACAGTGGTACCCCTTACGTTTTTTTTTTTTCGGGCGAAAAATTAAGTTTCTCCAATCTTCCCAAAACTCTGGATTCTGATAGAGGGCCATGAGACTTACACATGAGTGCAAAAATGGAGGCTCTAGCCCCTTCCAGAGCTTAGATATCGAAACTCAAAAATTCGGCCCGAAAAAAAAAACGACAGTGGTACCCCTTACGTTTTTTTTTTCGGGCGAAAAATTAAGTTTCTCCAATCTTTCCAAAACTCTGGATTCTGATAGAGGGCCATGAGACTTAGACCTGAGTGCAAAAATGGAGGCTCTAGCCCCTTCCAGAGCTGAGATATCGAAACTCAAAAATTCGGCCCGAAAAAAAAACGACAGTGGTACCCCTTACGTTTTTTTTTTCGGGCGAAAAATTAAGTTTCTCCAATCTTCCCAAAACTCTGGATTCTGATAGAGGGCCATGAGACTTAGACCTGAGTGCAAAAATGGAGGCTCTAGCCCCTTCCAGAACTGAGATATCGAAACTCAAAAATTCGGCCCAAAAAAAAAACGACAGTGGTACCCCTTACGTTTTTTTTTTTCGGGCGAAAAATTAAGTTTCTCCAATCTTCCCAAAACTCTGGATTCTGATAGAGGGCCATGAGACTTAGACCTGAGTGCATCAATGGAGGCTCTAGCCCCTTCCAGAGTTGAGATATCGAAACTCAAAAATTCGGCCCGAAAAAAAAAACGACAGTGGTACCCCTTACGTTTTTTTTTTCGGGCGAAAAATTAAATTTCTCCAATCTTTCCAAAACTCTGGATTCTGATAGAGGGCCATGAGACTTACACATGAGTGCAAAAATGGAGGCTCTAGCCCCTTCCAGAGCTTAGATATCGAAACTCAAAAATTCGGCCCGAAAAAAAAAACGACAGTGGTACCCCTTACGTTTTTTTTTTCGGGCGAAAAATTAAGTTTCTCCAATCTTTCCAAAAGTCTGGATTCTGATAGAGGGCCATGAGACTTAGACCTGAGTGCAAAAATGGAGGCTCTAGCCCCTTCCAGAGCTGAGATATCGAAACTCAAAAATTCGGCCCGAAAAAAAAACGACAGTGGTACCCCTTACGTTTTTTTTTTTTCGGGCGAAAAATTACGTTTCTCCAATCTTCCCAAAACTCTGGATTCTGATAGAGGGCCATGAGACTTAGACCTGAGTGCATCAATGGAGGCTCTAGCCCCTTCCAGAGTTGAGATATCGAAACTCAAAAATTCGGCCCGAAAAAAAAAACGACAGTGGTACCCCTTACGTTTTTTTTTTCGGGCGAAAAATTAAGTTTCTCCAATCTTCCCAAAACTCTGGATTCTGATAGAGGGCCATGAGACTTAGACCTGAGTGCAAAAATGGAGGCTCTAGCCCCTTCCAGAGCTGAGATATCGAAACTCAAAAATTCGGCCCAAAAAAAAAACGACAGTGGTACCCCTTACGTTTTTTTTTTTTCGGGCGAAAAATTAAGTTTCTCCAATCTTCCCAAAACTCTGGATTCTGATAGAGGGCCATGAGACTTAGACCTGAGTGCATCAATGGAGGCTCTAGCCCCTTCCAGAGTTGAGATATCGAAACTCAAAAATTCGGCCCGAAAAAAAAAACGACAGTGGTACCCCTTACGTTTTTTTTTTCGGGCGAAAAATTAAGTTTCTCCAATCTTTCCAAAACTCTGGATTCTGATAGAGGGCCATGAGACTTACACCTGAGTGCAAAAATGGAGGCTCTAGCCCCTTCCAGAGCTTAGATATCGAAACTCAAAAATTCGGCCCGAAAAAAAAAACGACAGTGGTACCCCTTACGTTTTTTTTTTTCGGGCGAAAAATTAAGTTTCTCCAATCTTTCCAAAACTCTGGATTCTGATAGAGGGCCATGAGACTTACACCTGAGTGCAAAAATGGAGGCTCTAGCCCCTTCCAGAGCTGAGATATCGAAACTCAAAAATTCGGCCCCAAAAAAAAACGACAGTGGTACCCCTTAAGTTTTTTTTTTTCGGGCGAAAAATTAAGTTTCTCCAATCTTCCCAAAACTCTGGATTCTGATAGAGGGCCATGAGACTTACACATGAGTGCAAAAATGGAGGCTCTAGCCCCTTCCAGAGCTTAGATATCGAAACTCAAAAATTCGGCCCGAAAAAAAAAACGACAGTGGTACCCCTTACGTTTTTTTTTTCGGGCGAAAAATTAAGTTTCTCCAATCTTTCCAAAAGTCTGGATTCTGATAGAGGGCCATGAGACTTAGACCTGAGTGCAAAAATGGAGGCTCTAGCCCCTTCCAGAGCTGAGATATCGAAACTCAAAAATTCGGCCCGAAAAAAAAACGACAGTGGTACCCCTTACGTTTTTTTTTTCGGGCGAAAAATTAAGTTTCTCCAATCTTCCCAAAACTCTGGATTCTGATAGAGGGCCATGAGACTTAGACCTGAGTGCATCAATGGAGGCTCTAGCCCCTTCCAGAGCTGAGATATCGAAACTCAAAAATTCGGCCCGAAAAAAAAACGACAGTGGTACCCCTTACGTTTTGTTTTTTTTCGGGCGAAAAATTACGTTTCTCCAATCTTCCCAAAACTCTGGATTCTGATAGAGGGCCATGAGACTTAGACCTGAGTGCATCAATGGAGGCTCTAGCCCCTTCCAGAGTTGAGATATCGAAACTCAAAAATTCGGCCCGAAAAAAAAAACGACAGTGGTACCCCTTACGTTTTTTTTTTCGGGCGAAAAATTAAGTTTCTCCAATCTTTCCAAAACTCTGGATTCTGATAGAGGGCTATGAGACTTACACCTGAGTGCAAAAATGGAGGCTCTAGCCCCTTCCAGAGCTTAGATATCGAAACTCAAAGATTCGGCCCGAAAAAAAAAACGACAGTGGTACCCCTTACGTTTTTTTTTTCGGGCGAAAAATTAAGTTTCTCCAATCTTTCCAAAACTCTGGATTCTGATAGAGGGCCATGAGACTTACACCTGAGTGCAAAAATGGAGGCTCTAGCCCCTTCCAGAGCTGAGATATCGAAATTCAAAAATTCGGCCCCAAAAAAAAAACGACAGTGGTACCCCTTACGTTTTTTTTTTTCGGGCGAAAAATTAAGTTTCTCCAATCTTCCCAAAACTCTGGATTCTGATAGAGGGCCATGAGACTTACACATGAGTGCAAAAATGGAGGCTCTAGCCCCTTCCAGAGCTTAGATATCGAAACTCAAAAATTCGGCCCGAAAAAAAAAACGACAGTGGTACCCCTTACGTTTTTTTTTTCGGGCGAAAAATTAAGTTTCTCCAATCTTTCCAAAACTCTGGATTCTGATAGAGGGCCATGAGACTTAGACCTGAGTGCATCAATGGAGGCTCTAGCCCCTTCCAGAGTTGAGATATCGAAACTCAAAAATTCGGCCCGAAAAAAAAAACGACAGTGGTACCCCTTACGTTTTTTTTTTCGGGCGAAAAATTAAGTTTCTCCAATCTTTCCAAAACTCTGGATTCTGATAGAGGGCCATGAGACTTACACCTGAGTGCAAAAATGGAGGCTCTAGCCCCTTCCAGAGCTTAGATATCGAAACTCAAAGATTCGGCCCGAAAAAAAAAACGACAGTGGTACCCCTTACGTTTTTTTTTTCGGGCGAAAAATTAAGTTTCTCCAATCTTTCCAAAACTCTGGATTCTGATAGAGGGCCATGAGACTTACACCTGAGTGCAAAAATGGAGGCTCTAGCCCCTTCCAGAGCTGAGATATCGAAATTCAAAAATTCGGCCCCAAAAAAAAAACGACAGTGGTACCCCTTACGTTTTTTTTTTCGGGCGAAAAATTAAGTTTCTCCAATCTTTCCAAAACTCTGGATTCTGATAGAGGGCCATGAGACTTAGACCTGAGTGCATCAATGGAGGCTCTAGCCCCTTCCAGAGCTGAGATATCGAAACTCAAAAATTCGGCCCGAAAAAAAAACGACAGTGGTACCCCTTACGTTTTTTTTTTTCGGCGAAAAATTAAGTTTCTCCAATCTTCCCAAAACTCTGGATTCGGATAGAGGGCCATGAGACTTAGACCTGAGTGCAAAAATGGAGGCTCTAGCCCCTTCCAGAGCTGAGATATCGAAACTCAAAAATTCGGCCCAAAAAAAAAACGACAGTGGTACCCCTTACGTTTTTTTTTTTTTCGGGCGAAAAATTAAGTTTCTCCAATCTTCCCAAAACTCTGGATTCTGATAGAGGGCCATGAGACTTAGACCTGAGTGCATCAATGGAGGCTCTAGCCCCTTCCAGAGTTGAGATATCGAAACTCAAAAATTCGGCCCGAAAAAAAAAACGACAGTGGTACCCCTTACGTTTTTTTTTTCGGGCGAAAAATTAAGTTTCTCCAATCTTTCCAAAACTCTGGATTCTGATAGAGGGCCATGAGACTTACACCTGAGTGCAAAAATGGAGGCTCTAGCCCCTTCCAGAGCTTAGATATCGAAACTCAAAAATTCGGCCCGAAAAAAAAAACGACAGTGCTACCCCTTACGTTTTTTTTTTCGGGCGAAAAATTAAGTTTCTCCAATCTTTCCAAAACTCTGGATTCTGATAGAGGGCCATGAGACTTACACCTGAGTGCAAAAATGGAGGCTCTAGTCCCTTCCAGAGCTGAGATATCGAAACTCAAAAATTCGGCCCCAAAAAAAAACGACAGTGGTACCCCTTACGTTTTTTTTTTTCGGGCGAAAAATTAAGTTTCTCCAATCTTCCCAAAACTCTGGATTCTGATAGAGGGCCATGAGACTTACACATGAGTGCAAAAATGGAGGCTCTAGCCCCTTCCAGAGCTTAGATATCGAAACTCAAAAATTCGGCCCGAAAAAAAAAAACGACAGTGGTACCCCTTATGTTTTTTTTTTCGGGCGAAAAATTAAGTTTCTCCAATCTTTCCAAAAGTCTGGATTCTGATAGAGGGCCATGAGACTTAGACCTGAGTGCAAAAATGGAGGCTCTAGCCCCTTCCAGAGCTGAGATATCGAAACTCAAAAATTCGGCCCGAAAAAAAAACGACAGTGGTACCCCTTACGTTTTTTTTTTTTCGGGCGAAAAATTAAGTTTCTCCAATCTTCCCAAAACTCTGGATTCTGATAGAGGGCCATGAGACTTAGACCTGAGTGCATCAATGGAGGCTCTAGCCCCTTCCAGAGCTGAGATATCGAAACTCAAAAATTCGGCCCGAAAAAAAAACGACAGTGGTACCCCTTACGTTTTGTTTTTTTTCGGGCGAAAAATTACGTTTCTCCAATCTTCCCAAAACTCTGGATTCTGATAGAGGGCCATGAGACTTAGACCTGAGTGCATCAATGGAGGCTCTAGCCCCTTCCAGAGTTGAGATATCGAAACTCAAAAATTCGGCCCGAAAAAAAAACCGACAGTGGTACCCCTTACGTTTTTTTTTTCGGGCGAAAAATTAAGTTTCTCCAATCTTTCCAAAACTCTGGATTCTGATAGAGGGCCATGAGACTTACACCTGAGTGCAAAAATGGAGGCTCTAGCCCCTTCCAGAGCTTAGATATCGAAACTCAAAGATTCGGCCCGAAAAAAAAAACGACAGTGGTACCCCTTACGTTTTTTTTTTCGGGCGAAAAATTAAGTTTCTCCAATCTTTCCAAAACTCTGGATTCTGATAGAGGGCCATGAGACTTACACCTGAGTGCAAAAATGGAGGCTCTAGCCCCTTCCAGAGCTGAGATATCGAAATTCAAAAATTCGGCCCCAAAAAAAAACGACAGTGGTACCCCTTACGTTTTTTTTTTTCGGGCGAAAAATTAAGTTTCTCCAATCTTCCCAAAACTCTGGATTCTGATAGAGGGCCATGAGACTTACACATGAGTGCAAAAATGGAGGCTCTAGCCCCTTCCAGAGCTTAGATATCGAAACTCAAAAATTCGGCCCAAAAAAAAAAACGACAGTGGTACCCCTTACGTTTTTTTTTTCGGGCGAAAAATTAAGTTTCTCCAATCTTTCCAAAACTCTGGATTCTGATAGAGGGCCATGAGACTTAGACCTGAGTGCATCAATGGAGGCTCTAGCCCCTTCCAGAGTTGAGATATCGAAACTCAAAAATTCGGCCCGAAAAAAAAAACGACAGTGGTACCCCTTACGTTTTTTTTTTCGGGCGAAAAATTAAGTTTCTCCAATCTTTCCAAAACTCTGGATTCTGATAGAGGGCCATGAGACTTACACCTGAGTGCAAAAATGGAGGCTCTAGCCCCTTCCAGAGCTTAGATATCGAAACTCAAAGATTCGGCCCGAAAAAAAAAACGACAGTGGTACCCCTTACGTTTTTTTTTTCGGGCGAAAAATTAAGTTTCTCCAATCTTTCCAAAACTCTGGATTCTGATAGAGGGCCATGAGACTTACACATGAGTGCAAAAATGGAGGCTCTAGCCCCTTCCAGAGCTTAGATATCGAAACTCAAAAATTCGGCCCGAAAAAAAAAACGACAGTGGTACCCCTTACGTTTTTTTTTTCGGGCGAAAAATTAAGTTTCTCCAATCTTTCCAAAACTCTGGATTCTGATAGAGGGCCATGAGACTTAGACCTGAGTGCAAAAATGGAGGCTCTAGCCCCTTCCAGAGCTGAGATATCGAAACTCAAAAATTCGGCCCGAAAAAAAAACGACAGTGGTACCCCTTACGTTTTTTTTTTCGGGCGAAAAATTAAGTTTCACCAATCTTCCCAAAACTCTGGATTCTGATAGAGGGCCATGAGACTTAGACCTGAGTGCAAAAATGGAGGCTCTAGCCCCTTCCAGAGCTGAGATATCGAAACTCAAAAATTCGGCCCAAAAAAAAAACGACAGTGGTACCCCTTACGTTTTTTTTTTTCGGGCGAAAAATTAAGTTTCTCCAATCTTCCCAAAACTCTGGATTCTGATAGAGGGCCATGAGACTTAGACCTGAGTGCATCAATGGAGGCTCTAGCCCCTTCCAGAGTTGAGATATCGAAACTCAAAAATTCGGCCCGAAAAAAAAAACGACAGTGGTACCCCTTACGTTTTTTTTTTCGGGCGAAAAATTAAATTTCTCCAATCTTTCCAAAACTCTGGATTCTGATAGAGGGCCATGAGACTTACACATGAGTGCAAAAATGGAGGCTCTAGCCCCTTCCAGAGCTTAGATATCGAAACTCAAAAATTCGGCCCGAAAAAAAAAACGACAGTGGTACCCCTTACGTTTTTTTTTTCGGGCGAAAAATTAAGTTTCTCCAATCTTTCCAAAAGTCTGGATTCTGATAGAGGGCCATGAGACTTAGACCTGAGTGCAAAAATGGAGGCTCTAGCCCCTTCCAGAGCTGAGATATCGAAACTCAAAAATTCGGCCCGAAAAAAAAACGACAGTGGTACCCCTTACGTTTTTTTTTTCGGGCGAAAAATTAAGTTTCTCCAATCTTCCCAAAACTCTGGATTCTGATAGAGGGCCATGAGACTTAGACCTGAGTGCATCAATGGAGGCTCTAGCCCCTTCCAGAGCTGAGATATCGAAACTCAAAAATTCGGCCCGAAAAAAAAACGACAGTGGTACCCCTTACGTTTTTTTTTTTTCGGGCGAAAAATTACGTTTCTCCAATCTTCCCAAAACTCTGGATTCTGATAGAGGGCCATGAGACTTAGACCTGAGTGCATCAATGGAGGCTCTAGCCCCTTCCAGAGCTTAGATATCGAAACTCAAAAATTCGGCCCGAAAAAAAAAACGACAGTGCTACCCCTTACGTTTTTTTTTTCGGGCGAAAAATTAAGTTTCTCCAATCTTTCCAAAACTCTGGATTCTGATAGAGGGCCATGAGACTTACACCTGAGTGCAAAAATGGAGGCTCTAGTCCCTTCCAGAGCTGAGATATCGAAACTCAAAAATTCGGCCCCAAAAAAAAACGACAGTGGTACCCCTTACGTTTTTTTTTTTCGGGCGAAAAATTAAGTTTCTCCAATCTTCCCAAAACTCTGGATTCTGATAGAGGGCCATGCGACTTACACATGAGTGCAAAAATGGAGGCTCTAGCCCCTTCCAGAGCTTAGATATCGAAACTCAAAAATTCGGCCCGAAAAAAAAAACGACAGTGGTACCCCTTACGTTTTTTTTTTCGGGCGAAAAATTAAGTTTCTCCAATCTTTCCAAAAGTCTGGATTCTGATAGAGGGCCATGAGACTTAGACCTGAGTGCAAAAATGGAGGCTCTAGCCCCTTCCAGAGCTGAGATATCGAAACTCAAAAATTCGGCCCGAAAAAAAAACGACAGTGGTACCCCTTACGTTTTTTTTTTTTCGGGCGAAAAATTAAGTTTCTCCAATCTTCCCAAAACTCTGGATTCTGATAGAGGGCCATGAGACTTAGACCTGAGTGCATCAATGGAGGCTCTAGCCCCTTCCAGAGCTGAGATATCGAAACTCAAAAATTCGGCCCGAAAAAAAAACGACAGTGGTACCCCTTACGTTTTGTTTTTTTTCGGGCGAAAAATTACATTTCTCCAATCTTCCCAAAACTCTGGATTCTGATAGAGGGCCATGAGACTTAGACCTGAGTGCATCAATGGAGGCTCTAGCCCCTTCCAGAGTTGAGATATCGAAACTCAAAAATTCGGCCCGAAAAAAAAAACGACAGTGGTACCCCTTACGTTTTTTTTTTCGGGCGAAAAATTAAGTTTCTCCAATCTTTCCAAAACTCTGGATTCTGATAGAGGGCCATGAGACTTACACCTGAGTGCAAAAATGGAGGCTCTAGCCCCTTCCAGAGCTTAGATATCGAAACTCAAAGATTCGGCCCGAAAAAAAAAACGACAGTGGTACCCCTTACGTTTTTTTTTTCGGGCGAAAAATTAAGTTTCTCCAATCTTTCCAAAACTCTGGATTCTGATAGAGGGCCATGAGACTTACACCTGAGTGCAAAAATGGAGGCTCTAGCCCCTTCCAGAGCTGAGATATCGAAATTCAAAAATTCGGCCCCAAAAAAAAACGACAGTGGTACCCCTTACGTTTTTTTTTTTCGGGCGAAAAATTAAGTTTCTCCAATCTTCCCAAAACTCTGGATTCTGATAGAGGGCCATGAGACTTACACATGAGTGCAAAAATGGAGGCTCTAGCCCCTTCCAGAGCTTAGATATCGAAACTCAAAAATTCGGCCCGAAAAAAAAAACGACAGTGGTACCCCTTACGTTTTTTTTTTCGGGCGAAAAATTAAGTTTCTCCAATCTTTCCAAAACTCTGGATTCTGATAGAGGGCCATGAGACTTAGACCTGAGTGCATCAATGGAGGCTCTAGCCCCTTCCAGAGTTGAGATATCGAAACTCAAAAATTCGGCCCGAAAAAAAAAACGACAGTGGTACCCCTTACGTTTTTTTTTTCGGGCGAAAAATTAAGTTTCTCCAATCTTTCCAAAACTCTGGATTCTGATAGAGGGCCATGAGACTTACACCTGAGTGCAAAAATGGAGGCTCTAGCCCCTTCCAGAGCTTAGATATCGAAACTCAAAGATTCGGCCCGAAAAAAAAAACGACAGTGGTACCCCTTACGTTTTTTTTTTCGGGCGAAAAATTAAGTTTCTCCAATCTTTCCAAAACTCTGGATTCTGATAGAGGGCCATGAGACTTACACCTGAGTGCAAAAATGGAGGCTCTAGCCCCTTCCAGAGCTGAGATATCGAAATTCAAAAATTCGGCCCCAAAAAAAAAACGACAGTGGTACCCCTTACGTTTTTTTTTTTTCGGGCGAAAAATTAAGTTTCTCCAATCTTCCCAAAACTCTGGATTCTGATAGAGGGCCATGAGACTTACACATGAGTGCAAAAATGGAGGCTCTAGCCCCTTCCAGAGCTTAGATATCGAAACTCAAAAATTCGGCCCGAAAAAAAAAACGACAGTGGTACCCCTTACGTTTTTTTTTTCGGGCGAAAAATTAAGTTTCTCCAATCTTTCCAAAACTCTGGATTCTGATAGAGGGCCATGAGACTTAGACCTGAGTGCAAAAATGGAGGCTCTAGCCCCTTCCAGAGCTGAGATATCGAAACTCAAAAATTCGGCCCGAAAAAAAAACGACAGTGGTACCCCTTACGTTTTTTTTTTCGGGCGAAAAATTAAGTTTCTCCAATCTTCCCAAAACTCTGGATTCTGATAGAGGGCCATGAGACTTAGACCTGAGTGCAAAAATGGAGGCTCTAGCCCCTTCCAGAACTGAGATATCGAAACTCAAAAATTCGGCCCAAAAAAAAAACGACAGTGGTACCCCTTACGTTTTTTTTTTTCGGGCGAAAAATTAAGTTTCTCCAATCTTCCCAAAACTCTGGATTCTGATAGAGGGCCATGAGACTTAGACCTGAGTGCATCAATGGAGGCTCTAGCCCCTTCCAGAGTTGAGATATCGAAACTCAAAAATTCGGCCCGAAAAAAAAAACGACAGTGGTACCCCTTACGTTTTTTTTTTCGGGCGAAAAATTAAATTTCTCCAATCTTTCCAAAACTCTGGATTCTGATAGAGGGCCATGAGACTTACACATGAGTGCAAAAATGGAGGCTCTAGCCCCTTCCAGAGCTTAGATATCGAAACTCAAAAATTCGGCCCGAAAAAAAAAACGACAGTGGTACCCCTTACGTTTTTTTTTTCGGGCGAAAAATTAAGTTTCTCCAATCTTTCCAAAAGTCTGGATTCTGATAGAGGGCCATGAGACTTAGACCTGAGTGCAAAAATGGAGGCTCTAGCCCCTTCCAGAGCTGAGATATCGAAACTCAAAAATTCGGCCCGAAAAAAAAACGACAGTGGTACCCCTTACGTTTTTTTTTTTTCGGGCGAAAAATTACGTTTCTCCAATCTTCCCAAAACTCTGGATTCTGATAGAGGGCCATGAGACTTAGACCTGAGTGCATCAATGGAGGCTCTAGCCCCTTCCAGAGTTGAGATATCGAAACTCAAAAATTCGGCCCGAAAAAAAAAACGACAGTGGTACCCCTTACGTTTTTTTTTTCGGGCGAAAAATTAAGTTTCTCCAATCTTTCCAAAACTCTGGATTCTGATAGAGGGCCATGAGACTTACACCTGAGTGCAAAAATGGAGGCTCTAGCCCCTTCCAGAGCTTAGATATCGAAACTCAAAGATTCGGCCCGAAAAAAAAACGACAGTGGTACCCCTTACGTTTTTTTTTTTCGGGCGAAAAATTAAGTTTCTCCAATCTTTCCAAAACTCTGGATTCTGATAGAGGGCCATGAGACTTACACCTGAGTGCAAAAATGGAGGCTCTAGCCCCTTCCAGAGCTGAGATATCGAAATTCAAAAATTCGGCCCCAAAAAAAAAACGACAGTGGTACCCCTTACTTTTTTTTTTTCGGGCGAAAAATTAAGTTTCTCCAATCTTCCCAAAACTCTGGATTCTGATAGAGGGCCATGAGACTTACACATGAGTGCAAAAATGGAGGCTCTAGCCCCTTCCAGAGCTTAGATATCGAAACTCAAAAATTCGGCCCGAAAAAAAAAACGACAGTGGTACCCCTTACGTTTTTTTTTTTCGGGCGAAAAATTAAGTTTCTCCAATCTTTCCAAAACTCTGGATTCTGATAGAGGGCCATGAGACTTAGACCTGAGTGCAAAAATGGAGGCTCTAGCCCCTTCCAGAGCTGAGATATCGAAACTCAAAAATTCGGCCCGAAAAAAAAACGACAGTGGTACCCCTTACGTTTTTTTTTTCGGGCGAAAAATTAAGTTTCTCCAATCTTCCCAAAACTCTGGATTCTGATAGAGGGCCATGAGACTTAGACCTGAGTGCATCAATGGAGGCTCTAGCCCCTTCCAGAGCTGAGATATCGAAACTCAAAAATTCGGCCCGAAAAAAAAACGACAGTGGTACCCCTTACGTTTTTTTTTTTTCGGGCGAAAAATTAAGTTTCTCTAATCTTCCCAAAACTCTGGATTCTGATAGAGGGCCATGAGACTTAGACCTGAGTGCATCAATGGAGGCTCTAGCCCCTTCCAGAGCTGAGATATTGAAACTCAAAAATTCGGCCGAAAAAAAAACGACAGTGGTACCCCTTACATTTTTTTTTTCGGGCGAAAAATTAAGTTTCTCCAATCTTCCCAAAACTCTGGATTCTGATAGAGGGCCATGAGACTTAGACCTGAGTGCAAAAATGAAGGCTCTAGCCCCTTCCAGAGCTTAGATATCGAAACTCAAAAATTCGGCCCGAAAAAAAAAACGACAGTGGTACCCCTTACGTTTTTTTTTTCGGGCGAAAAATTAAGTTTCTCCAATCTTTCCAAAACTCTGGATTCTGATAGAGGGCCATGAGACTTACACCTGAGTGCAAAAATGGAGGCTCTAGCCCCTTCCAGAGCTTAGATATCGAAACTCAAAAATTCGGCACGAAAAAAAAAAACGACAGTGGTACCCCTTACGTTTTTTTTTTTGGGCGAAAAATTAAGTTTCTCCAATCTTTCCAAAACTCTGGATTCTGATAGAGGGCCATGAGACTTACACCTGAGTGCAAAAATTGAGGCTCTAGCCCCTTCCAGAGCTGAGATATCGAAACTCAAAAATTCGGCCCGAAAAAAAAAACGACATTGGTACCCCTTACGTTTTTGTTTTTTTTTTTCGGGCGAAAAAATAAGTTTCTCCAATCTTCCCAAAACTCTGGATTCTGATAGAGGGCCATGAGACTTAGACCTGAGTGCAAAAATGGAGGCTCTAGCCCCTTCCAGAGCTGAGATATCGAAACTCAAAAATTCGGCCCAAAAAAAAAACCGACAGTGGTACCCCTTACGTTTTTTTTTTTTCGGGCGAAAAATTACGTTTCTCCAATCTTTCCAAAACTCTGGATTCTGATAGAGGGCCATGAGACTTAGACCTGAGTGCATCAATGGAGGCTCTAGCCCCTTCCAGAGTTGAGATATCGAAACTCAAAAATTCGGCCCGAAAAAAAAAACGACAGTGGTACCCCTTACGTTTTTTTTTTCGGGCGAAAAATTAAGTTTCTCCAATCTTTCCAAAACTCTGGATTCTGATAGAGGGCCATGAGACTTACACCTGAGTGCAAAAATGGAGGCTCTAGCCCCTTCCAGAGCTTAGATATCGAAACTCAAAAATTCGGCCCGAAAAAAAAAACGACAGTGGTACCCCTTACGTTTTTTTTTTCGGGCGAAAAATTACGTTTCTCCAATCTTTCCAAAACTCTGGATTCTGATAGAGGGCCATGAGACTTAGACCTGAGTGCATCAATGGAGGCTCTAGCCCCTTCCAGAGTTGAGATATCGAAACTCAAAAATTCGGCCCGAAAAAAAAAACGACAGTGGTACCCCTTACGTTTTTTTTTTCGGGCGAAAAATTAAGTTTCTCCAATCTTTCCAAAACTCTGGATTCTGATAGAGGGCCATGAGACTTACACCTGAGTGCAAAAATGGAGGCTCTAGCCCCTTCCAGAGCTTAGATATCGAAACTCAAAAATTCGGCCCGAAAAAAAAAACGACAGTGGTACCCCTTACGTTTTTTTTTTCGGGCGAAAAATTAAGTTTCTCCAATCTTTCCAAAACTCTGGATTCTGATAGAGGGCCATGAGACTTACACCTGAGTGCAAAAATGGAGGCTCTAGCCCCTTCCAGAGCTGAGATATTGAAACTCAAAAATTCGGCCCCAAAAAAAAACGACAGTGGTACCCCTTACGTTTTTTTTTTTCGGGCGAAAAATTAAGTTTCTCCAATCTTCCCAAAACTCTGGATTCTGATAGAGGGCCATGAGACTTACACATGAGTGCAAAAATGGAGGCTCTAGCCCCTTCCAGAGCTTAGATATCGAAACTCAAAATTTCGGCCCGAAAAAAAAAACGACAGTGGTACCCCTTACGTTTTTTTTTTCGGCCGAAAAATTAAGTTTCTCCAATCTTTCCAAAAGTCTGGATTCTGATAGAGGGCCATGAGACTTAGACCTGAGTGCAAAAATGGAGGCTCTAGCCCCTTCCAGAGCTGAGATATCGAAACTCAAAAATTCGGCCCGAAAAAAAAACGACAGTGGTACCCCTTACGTTTTTTTTTTTCGGGCGAAAAATTAAGTTTCTCCAATCTTCCCAAAACTCTGGATTCTGATAGAGGGCCATGAGACTTAGACCTGAGTGCATCAATGGAGGCTCTAGCCCCTTCCAGAGCTGAGATATCGAAACTCAAAAATTCGGCCCGAAAAAAAAACGACAGTGGTACCCCTTACGTTTTGTTTTTTTTCGGGCGAAAAAATTACGTTTCTCCAATCTTCCCAAAACTCTGGATTCTGATAGAGGGCCATGAGACTTAGACCTGAGTGCAAAAATGGAGGCTCTAGCCCCTTCCAGAGCTTAGATATCGAAACTCAAAGATTCGGCCCGAAAAAAAAAACGACAGTGGTACCCCTTACGTTTTTTTTTTCGGGCGAAAAATTAAGTTTCTCCAATCTTTCCAAAACTCTGGATTCTGATAGAGGGCCATGAGACTTACACCTGAGTGCAAAAATGGAGGCTCTAGCCCCTTCCAGAGCTGAGATATCGAAATTCAAAAATTCGGCCCCAAAAAAAAAACGACAGTGGTACCCCTTACGTTTTTTTTTTCGGGCGAAAAATTAAGTTTCTCCAATCTTCCCAAAACTCTGGATTCTGATAGAGGGCCATGAGACTTACACATGAGTGCAAAAATGGAGGCTCTAGCCCCTTCCAGAGCTTAGATATCGAAACTCAAAAATTCGGCCCGAAAAAAAAAACGACAGTGGTACCCCTTACGTTTTTTTTTTCGGGCGAAAAATTACGTTTCTCCAATCTTTCCAAAACTCTGGATTCTGATAGAGGGCCATGAGACTTAGACCTGAGTGCATCAATGGAGGCTCTAGCCCCTTCCAGAGTTGAGATATCGAAACTCAAAAATTCGGCCCGAAAAAAAAAACGACAGTGGTACCCCTTACGTTTTTTTTTTCGGGCGAAAAATTAAGTTTCTCCAATCTTTCCAAAACTCTGGATTCTGATAGAGGGCCATGAGACTTACACCTGAGTGCAAAAATGGAGGCTCTAGCCCCTTCCAGAGCTTAGATATCGAAACTCAAAGATTCGGCCCGAAAAAAAAAACGACAGTGGTACCCCTTACGTTTTTTTTTTCGGGCGAAAAATTAAGTTTCTCCAATCTTTCCAAAACTCTGGATTCTGATAGAGGGCCATGAGACTTACACCTGAGTGCAAAAATGGAGGCTCTAGCCCCTTCCAGAGCTGAGATATCGAAATTCAAAAATTCGGCCCCCAAAAAAAAACGACAGTGGTACCCCTTACGTTTTTTTTTTTTCGGGCGAAAAATTAAGTTTCTCCAATCTTCCCAAAACTCTGGAATCTGATAGAGGGCCATGAGACTTACACATGAGTGCAAAAATGGAGGCTCTAGCCCCTTCCAGAGCTTAGATATCGAAACTCAAAAATTCGGCCCGAGAAAAAAAACGACAGTGGTACCCCTTACGTTTTTTTTTTTCGGGCCAAAAATTAAGTTTCTCCAATCTTTCCAAAACTCTGGATTCTGATAGAGGGCCATGAGACTTAGACCTGAGTGCAAAAATGGAGGCTCTAGCCCCTTCCAGAGCTGAGATATCGAAACTCAAAAATTCGGCCCGAAAAAAAAACGACAGTGGTACCCCTTACGTTTTTTTTTTTCGGGCGAAAAATTAAGTTTCTCCAATCTTCCCAAAACTCTGGATTCTGATAGAGGGCCATGAGACTTAGACCTGAGTGCAAAAATGGAGGCTCTAGCCCCTTCCAGAGCTGAGATATCGAAACTCAAAAATTCGGCCCAAAAAAAAAACGACAGTGGTACCCCTTACGTTTTTTTTTTTTCGGGCGAAAAATTAAGTTTCTCGTATCTTCCCAAAACTCTGGATTCTGATAGAGGGCCATGAGACTTAGACCTGAGTGCATCAATGGAGGCTCTAGCCCCTTCCAGAGTTGAGATATCGAAACTCAAAAATTCGGCCCGAAAAAAATAACGACAGTGGTACCCCTTACGTTTTTTTTTTCGGGCGAAAAATTAAGTTTCTCCAATCTTTCCAAAACTCTGGATTCTGATAGAGGGCCATGAGACTTACACCTGAGTGCAAAAATGGAGGCTCTAGCCCCTTCCAGAGCTGAGATATCGAAATTCAAAAATTCGGCCCCAAAAAAAAAACGACAGTGGTACCCCTTACGTTTTTTTTTTCGGGCGAAAAATTAAGTTTCTCCAATCTTTCCAAAACTCTGGATTCTGATAGAGGGCCATGAGACTTAGACCTGAGTGCAAAAATGGAGGCTCTAGCCCCTTCCAGAGCTGAGATATCGAAACTCAAAAATTCGGCCCGAAAAAAAAAACGACAGTGGTACCCCTTACGTTTTTTTTTTCGGGCGAAAAATTAAGTTTCTACAATCTTCCCAAAACTCTGGATTCTGATAGAGGGCCATGAGACTTAGACCTGAGTGCATCAATGGAGGCTCTAGGCCCTTCCAGAGCTGAGATATCGAAACTCAAAAATTCGGCCCGAAAAAAAAACGACAGTGGTACCCCTTACGTTTTTTTTTTTTCGGGCGAAAAATTAAGTTTCTCTAATCTTCCCAAAACTCTGGATTCTGATAGAGGGCCATGAGACTTAGACCTGAGTGCATCAATGGAGGCTCTAGCCCCTTCCAGAGCTGAGATATTGAAACTCAAAAATTCGGCCGAAAAAAAAACGACAGTGGTACCCCTTACATTTTTTTTTTCGGGCGAAAAATTAAGTTTCTCCAATCTTCCCAAAACTCTGGATTCTGATAGAGGGCCATGAGACTTAGACCTGAGTGCAAAAATGAAGGCTCTAGCCCCTTCCAGAGCTTAGATATCGAAACTCAAAAATTCGGCCCGAAAAAAAAAACGACAGTGGTACCCCTTACGTTTTTTTTTTCGGGCGAAAAATTAAGTTTCTCCAATCTTTCCAAAACTCTGGATTCTGATAGAGGGCCATGAGACTTACACCTGAGTGCAAAAATGGAGGCTCTAGTCCCTTCCAGAGCTTAGATATCGAAACTCAAAAATTCGGCCCGAAAAAAAAAACGACAGTGGTACCCCTTACGTTTTTTTTTTTAGGCGAAAAATTAAGTTTCTCCAATCTTTCAAAAACTCTGGATTCTGATAGAGGGCCATGAGACTTACACCTGAGTGCAAAAATGGAGGCTCTAGCCCCTTCCAGAGCTGAGATATCGAAACTCAAAAATTCGGCCCGAAAAAAAAAAACGACATTGGTACCCCTTACGTTTTTGTTTTTCGGGCGAAAAAATAAGTTTCTCCAATCTTCCCAAAACTCTGGATTCTGATAGAGGGCCATGAGACTTAGACCTGAGTGCAAAAATGGAAGCTCTAACCCCTTCCAGAGCTGAGATATCGAAACTCAAAAATTCGGCCCGTATCCCTTACGTTTTTTTTTTTCGGGCGAAAAATTAAGTTTCTCCAATCTTTCCAAAACTCTGGATTCTGATAGAGGGCCATGAGACTTACACCTGAGTGCAAAAATGGAGGCTCTAGCCCCTTCCAGAGCTGAGATATCGAAACTCAAAAATTCGGCCCGAAAAAAAAAACGACAGTGGTACCCCTTACGTTTTTGTTTTGTTTTTTCGGGCGAAAAAATAAGTTTCTCCAATCTTCCCAAAACTCTGGATTCTGATAGAGGGCCATGACACTTAGACCTGAGTGCAAAAATGGAGGCTCTAGCCCCTTCCAGAGCTGAGATTTCGAAACTCAAAAATTCGGCCCGAGAAAAAAACGACAGTGGTACCCCTTACGTTTTTTTTTTTCGGGCGAAAAATTAAGTTTCTCCAATCTTCCCAAAACTCTGGATTCTGATAGAGGGCCATGAGACTTAGACCTGAGTGCAAAAATGGAAGCTCTAACCCCTTCCAGAGCTGAGATATCGAAACTCAAAAATTCGGCCCGTATCCCTTACGTTTTTTTTTTTCGGGCGAAAAATTAAGTTTCTCCAATCTTCCCAAAACTCTGGATTCTGATAGAGGGCCGTGAGACTTAGACCTGAGTGCATCAATGGAGGCTCTAGCCCCTTCGAGAGCTGAGATATCGAAACTCAAAAATTCGGCCCGAAAAAAAAACGACAGTGGTACCCCTTACGTTTTTTTTTTCGGCCGAAAAATTAAGTTTCTCCAATCTTCCCAAAACTCTGGATTCTGATAGAGGGCCATGACACTTAGACCTGAGTGCAAAAATGGAGGCTCTAGCCCCTTCCAGAGCTGAGATTTCGAAACTCAAAAATTCGGCCCGAGAAAAAAACGACAGTGGTACCCCTTACGTTTTTTTTTTTCAGGCGAAAAATTAAGTTTCTCCAATCTTCCCAAAACTCTGGATTCTGATAGAGGGCCATGAGACTTACACCTGAGTGCAAAAATGGAGGCTCTAGCCCCTTCCAGAGCTGAGATATCGAAATTCAAAAATTCGGCCCCAAAAAAAAAACGACAGTGGTACCCCTTACGTTTTTTTTTTTCGGGCGAAAAATTAAGTTTCTCCAATCTTTCCAAAACTCTGGATTCTGATAGAGGACCATGAGACTTAGACCTGAGTGCAAAAATGGAGGCTCTAGCCCCTTCCAGAGCTGAGATATCGAAACTCAAAAATTCGGCCCGAAAAAAAAACGACAGTGGTACCCCTTACATTTTTTTTTTCGGGCGAAAAATTAAGTTTCTCCAATCTTCCCAAAACTCTGGATTCTGATAGAGGGCCATGAGACTTAGACCTGAGTGCAAAAATGGAGGCTCTAGCCCCTTCCAGAGCTTAGATATCGAAACTCAAAAATTCGGCCCGAAAAAAAAAACGACAGTGGTACCCCTTACGTTTTTTTTTTTGGGCGAAAAATTAAGTTTCTCCAATCTTCCCAAAACTCTGGATTCTGATAGAGGGCCATGAGACTTAGACCTGAGTGCATCAATGGAGGCTCTAGCCCCTTCCAGAGCTGAGATATCGAAACTCAAAAATTCGGCCCGAAAAAAAAACGACAGTGGTACCCCTTACGTTTTTTTTTTTTCGGGCGAAAAATTAAGTTTCTCTAATCTTCCCAAAACTCTGGATTCTGATAGAGGGCCATGAGACTTAGACCTGAGTGCATCAATGGAGGCTCTAGCCCCTTCCAGAGCTGAGATATTGAAACTCAAAAATTCGGCCGAAAAAAAAACGACAGTGGTACCCCTTACGTTTTTTTTTTCGGGCGAAAAATTAAGTTTCTCCAATCTTCCCAAAACTCTGGATTCTGATAGAGGGCCATGAGACTTACACCTGAGTGCAAAAATGGAGGCTCTAGCCCCTTCCAGAGCTTAGATATCGAAACTCAAAAATTCGGCCCGAAAAAAAAAACGACAGTGGTACCCCTTACGTTTTTTTTTTTGGGCGAAAAATTAAGTTTCTCCAATCTTCCCAAAACTCTGGATTCTGATAGAGGGCCATGAGACTTAGACCTGAGTGCAAAAATGGAAGCTCTAACCCCTTCCAGAGCTGAGATATCGAAACTCAAAAATTCGGCCCGTATCCCTTACGTTTTTTTTTTTCGGGCGAAAAATTAAGTTTCTCCAATCTTTCCAAAACTCTGGATTCTGATAGAGGGCCATGAGACTTACACCTGAGTGCAAAAATGGAGGCTCTAGCCCCTTCCAGAGCTGAGATATCGAAACTCAAAAATTCGGCCCGAAAAAAAAAACGACAGTGGTACCCCTTACGTTTTTGTTTTGTTTTTTCGGGCGAAAAAATAAGTTTCTCCAATCTTCCCAAAACTCTGGATTCTGATAGAGGGCCATGACACTTAGACCTGAGTGCAAAAATGGAGGCTCTAGCCCCTTCCAGAGCTGAGATTTCGAAACTCAAAAATTCGGCCCGAGAAAAAAACGACAGTGGTACCCCTTACGTTTTTTTTTTTCGGGCGAAAAATTAAGTTTCTCCAATCTTCCCAAAACTCTGGATTCTGATAGAGGGCCATGAGACTTAGACCTGAGTGCAAAAATGGAAGCTCTAACCCCTTCCAGAGCTGAGATATCGAAACTCAAAAATTCGGCCCGTATCCCTTACGTTTTTTTTTTTCGGGCGAAAAATTAAGTTTCTCCAATCTTCCCAAAACTCTGGATTCTGATAGAGGGCCGTGAGACTTAGACCTGAGTGCATCAATGGAGGCTCTAGCCCCTTCGAGAGCTGAGATATCGAAACTCAAAAATTCGGCCCGAAAAAAAAACGACAGTGGTACCCCTTACGTTTTTTTTTTCGGCCGAAAAATTAAGTTTCTCCAATCTTCCCAAAACTCTGGATTCTGATAGAGGGCCATGAGACTTAGACCTGAGTGCAAAAATGGAAGCTCTAACCCCTTCCAGAGCTGAGATATCGAAACTCAAAAATTCGGCCCGTATCCCTTACGTTTTTTTTTTCGGGCGAAAAATTAAGTTTCTCCAATCTTCCCAAAACTCTGGATTCTGATAGAGGGCCATGACACTTAGACCTGAGTGCATCAATGGAGGCTCTAGCCCCTTCGAGAGCTGAGATATCGAAACTCAAAAATTCGGCCCGAAAAAAAAACGACAGTGGTACCCCTTACGTTTTTTTTTTCGGCCGAAAAATTAAGTTTCTCCAATCTTCCCAAAACTCTGGATTCTGATAGAGGGCCATGACACTTAGACCTGAGTGCAAAAATGGAGGCTCTAGCCCCTTCCAGAGCTGAGATTTCGAAACTCAAAAATTCGGCCCGAGAAAAAAACGACAGTGGTACCCCTTACGTTTTTTTTTTTCAGGCGAAAAATTAAGTTTCTCCAATCTTCCCAAAACTCTGGATTCTGATAGAGGGCCATGAGACTTAGACCTGAGTGCAAAAATGGAGGCTCTAGCCCCTTCCAGAGCTTAGATATCGAAACTCAAAAATTCGGCCCGAAAAAAAAAAACGACAGTGATACCCCTTACGTTTTTGTTTTTTTTTTCGGGCGAAAAAATAAGTTTCTCCAATCTTCCCAAAACTCTGGATTCTGATAGAGGGCCATGACACTTAGACCTGAGTGCAAAAATGGAGGCTCTAGCCCCTTCCAGAGCTGAGATTTCGAAACTCAAAAATTCGGCCCGAGAAAAAAACGACAGTGGTACCCCTTATGTTTTTTTTTTTCGGGCGAAAAATTAAGTTTCTCCAATCTTCCCAAAACTCTGGATTCTGATAGAGGGCCATGAGACTTAGACCTGAGTGCAAAAATGGAAGCTCTAACCCCTTCCAGAGCTGAGATATCGAAACTCAAAAATTCGGCCCGTACCCCTTACGTTTTTTTTTTCGGGCGAAAAATTAAGTTTCTCCAATCTTCCCAAAACTCTGGATTCTGATAGAGGGCCGTGAGACTTAGACCTGAGTGCATCAATGGAGGCTCTAGCCCCTTCCAGAGCTGAGATATCGAAACTCAAAAATTCGGCCCGAAAAAAAAACGACAGTGGTACCCCTTACGTTTTTTTTTTTCGGGCGAAAAATTAAGTTTCTCCAATCTTCCCAAAACTCTGGATTCTGATAGAGGGCCATGAGACTTAGACCTGAGTGCAAAAATGGAGGCTCTAGCCCCTTCCAGAGCTTAGATATCGAAACTCAAAAATTCGGCCCGAAAAAAAAAAACGACAGTGGTACCCCTTACGTTTTTTTTTTTTCAGGCGAAAAATTAAGTTTCTCCAATCTTCCCAAAACTCTGGATTCTGATAGAGGGCCATGAGACTTACACCTGAGTGCAAAAATGGAGGCTCTAGCCCCTTCCAGAGCTTAGATATCGAAACTCAAAAATTCGGCCCGAAAAAAAAAACGACAGTGGTACCCCTTACGTTTTTTTTTTCGGGCGAAAAACTAAGTTTCTCCAATCTTTCCAAAACTCTGGATTCTGATAGAGGGCCATGAGACTTACACCTGAGTGCAAAAATGGAGGCTCTAGCCCCTTCCAGAGCTGAGATATCGAAATTCAAAAATTCGGCCCGAAAAAAAAACGACAGTGGTACCCCTTATGTTTTTTTTTTTCGGGCGAAAAATTAAGTTTCTCCAATCTTCCCAAAACTCTGGATTCTGATAGAGGGCCATGAGACTTAGACCTGAGTGCAAAAATGGAAGCTCTAACCCCTTCCAGAGCTGAGATATCGAAACTCAAAAATTCGGCCCGTACCCCTTACGTTTTTTTTTTCGGGCGAAAAATTAAGTTTCTCCAATCTTCCCAAAACTCTGGATTCTGATAGAGGGCCGTGAGACTTAGACCTGAGTGCATCAATGGAGGCTCTAGCCCCTTCCAGAGCTGAGATATCGAAACTCAAAAATTCGGCCCGAAAAAAAAACGACAGTGGTACCCCTTACGTTTTTTTTTTTCGGGCGAAAAATTAAGTTTCTCCAATCTTCCCAAAACTCTGGATTCTGATAGAGGGCCATGAGACTTAGACCTGAGTGCAAAAATGGAGGCTCTAGCCCCTTCCAGAGCTTAGATATCGAAACTCAAAAATTCGGCCCGAAAAAAAAAAACGACAGTGGTACCCCTTACGTTTTTTTTTTTTCAGGCGAAAAATTAAGTTTCTCCAATCTTCCCAAAACTCTGGATTCTGATAGAGGGCCATGAGACTTAGACCTGAGTGCAAAAATGGAGGCTCTAGCCCCTTCCAGAGCTTAGATATCGAAACTCAAAAATTCGGCCCGAAAAAAAAAACGACAGTGGTACCCCTTACGTTTTTTTTTTCGGGCGAAAAATTAAGTTTCTCCAATCTTTCCAAAACTCTGGATTCTGATAGAGGGCCATGAGACTTACACCTGAGTGCAAAAATGGAGGCTCTAGCCCCTTCCAGAGCTTAGATATCGAAACTCAAAAATTCGGCCCGAAAAAAAAAACGACAGTGGTACCCCTTACGTTTTTTTTTTCGGGCGAAAAATTAAGTTTCTCCAATCTTTCCAAAACTCTGGATTCTGATAGAGGGCCATGAGACTTACACCTGAGTGCAAAAATGGAGGCTCTAGCCCCTTCCAGAGCTGAGATATTGAAACTCAAAAATTCGGCCCCAAAAAAAAACGACAGTGGTACCCCTTACGTTTTTTTTTTCGGGCGAAAAATTAAGTTTCTCCAATCTTCCCAAAACTCTGGATTCTGATAGAGGGCCATGAGACTTACACATGAGTGCAAAAATGGAGGCTCTAGCCCCTTCCAGAGCTTAGATATCGAAACTCAAAATTTCGGCCCGAAAAAAAAAACGACAGTGGTACCCCTTACGTTTTTTTTTTCGGCCGAAAAATTAAGTTTCTCCAATCTTTCCAAAAGTCTGGATTCTGATAGAGGGCCATGAGACTTAGACCTGAGTGCAAAAATGGAGGCTCTAGCCCCTTCCAGAGCTGAGATATCGAAACTCAAAAATTCGGCCCGAAAAAAAAACGACAGTGGTACCCCTTACGTTTTTTTTTTCGGGCGAAAAATTAAGTTTCTCCAATCTTCCCAAAACTCTGGATTCTGATAGAGGGCCATGAGACTTAGACCTGAGTGCATCAATGGAGGCTCTAGCCCCTTCCAGAGCTGAGATATCGAAACTCAAAAATTCGGCCCGAAAAAAAAACGACAGTGGTACCCCTTACGTTTTGTTTTTTTTCGGGCGAAAAATTACGTTTCTCCAATCTTCCCAAAACTCTGGATTCTGATAGAGGGCCATGAGACTTAGACCTGAGTGCAAAAATGGAGGCTCTAGCCCCTTCCAGAGCTTAGATATCGAAACTCAAAGATTCGGCCCGAAAAAAAAAACGACAGTGGTACCCCTTACGTTTTTTTTTTCGGGCGAAAAATTAAGTTTCTCCAATCTTTCCAAAACTCTGGATTCTGATAGAGGGCCATGAGACTTACACCTGAGTGCAAAAATGGAGGCTCTAGCCCCTTCCAGAGCTGAGATATCGAAATTCAAAAATTCGGCCCCAAAAAAAAAACGACAGTGGTACCCCTTACGTTTTTTTTTTCGGGCGAAAAATTAAGTTTCTCCAATCTTCCCAAAACTCTGGATTCTGATAGAGGGCCATGAGACTTACACATGAGTGCAAAAATGGAGGCTCTAGCCCCTTCCAGAGCTTAGATATCGAAACTCAAAAATTCGGCCCGAAAAAAAAAACGACAGTGGTACCCCTTACGTTTTTTTTTTCGGGCGAAAAATTACGTTTCTCCAATCTTTCCAAAACTCTGGATTCTGATAGAGGGCCATGAGACTTAGACCTGAGTGCATCAATGGAGGCTCTAGCCCCTTCCAGAGTTGAGATATCGAAACTCAAAAATTCGGCCCGAAAAAAAAAACGACAGTGGTACCCCTTACGTTTTTTTTTTCGGGCGAAAAATTAAGTTTCTCCAATCTTTCCAAAACTCTGGATTCTGATAGAGGGCCATGAGACTTACACCTGAGTGCAAAAATGGAGGCTCTAGCCCCTTCCAGAGCTTAGATATCGAAACTCAAAGATTCGGCCCGAAAAAAAAAACGACAGTGGTACCCCTTACGTTTTTTTTTTCGGGCGAAAAATTAAGTTTCTCCAATCTTTCCAAAACTCTGGATTCTGATAGAGGGCCATGAGACTTACACCTGAGTGCAAAAATGGAGGCTCTAGCCCCTTCCAGAGCTGAGATATCGAAATTCAAAAATTCGGCCCCCAAAAAAAAAACGACAGTGGTACCCCTTACGTTTTTTTTTTTTCGGGCGAAAAATTAAGTTTCTCCAATCTTCCCAAAACTCTGGATTCTGATAGAGGGCCATGAGACTTACACATGAGTGCAAAAATGGAGGCTCTAGCCCCTTCCAGAGCTTAGATATCGAAACTCAAAAATTCGGCCCGAAAAAAAAAACGACAGTGGTACCCCTTACGTTTTTTTTTTTCGGGCCAAAAATTAAGTTTCTCCAATCTTTCCAAAACTCTGGATTCTGATAGAGGGCCATGAGACTTAGACCTGAGTGCAAAAATGGAGGCTCTAGCCCCTTCCAGAGCTGAGATATCGAAACTCAAAAATTCGGCCCGAAAAAAAAACGACAGTGGTACCCCTTACGTTTTTTTTTTTCGGGCGAAAAATTAAGTTTCTCCAATCTTCCCAAAACTCTGGATTCTGATAGAGGGCCATGAGACTTAGACCTGAGTGCAAAAATGGAGGCTCTAGCCCCTTCCAGAGCTGAGATATCGAAACTCAAAAATTCGGCCCAAAAAAAAAACGACAGTGGTACCCCTTACGTTTTTTTTTTTCGGGCGAAAAATTAAGTTTCTCGTATCTTCCCAAAACTCTGGATTCTGATAGAGGGCCATGAGACTTAGACCTGAGTGCATCAATGGAGGCTCTAGCCCCTTCCAGAGTTGAGATATCGAAACTCAAAAATTCGGCCCGAAAAAAATAACGACAGTGGTACCCCTTACGTTTTTTTTTTCGGGCGAAAAATTAAGTTTCTCCAATCTTTCCAAAACTCTGGATTCTGATAGAGGGCCATGAGACTTACACCTGAGTGCAAAAATGGAGGCTCTAGCCCCTTCCAGAGCTGAGATATCGAAATTCAAAAATTCGGCCCCAAAAAAAAAACGACAGTGGTACCCCTTACGTTTTTTTTTTTCGGGCGAAAAATTAAGTTTCTCCAATCTTTCCAAAACTCTGGATTCTGATAGAGGGCCATGAGACTTAGACCTGAGTGCAAAAATGGAGGCTCTAGCCCCTTCCAGAGCTGAGATATCGAAACTCAAAAATTCGGCCCGAAAAAAAAAACGACAGTGGTACCCCTTACGTTTTTTTTTTCGGGCGAAAAATTAAGTTTCTACAATCTTCCCAAAACTCTGGATTCTGATAGAGGGCCATGAGACTTAGACCTGAGTGCATCAATGGAGGCTCTAGGCCCTTCCAGAGCTGAGATATCGAAACTCAAAAATTCGGCCCGAAAAAAAAACGACAGTGGTACCCCTTACGTTTTTTTTTTTTCGGGCGAAAAATTAAGTTTCTCTAATCTTCCCAAAACTCTGGATTCTGATAGAGGGCCATGAGACTTAGACCTGAGTGCATCAATGGAGGCTCTAGCCCCTTCCAGAGCTGAGATATTGAAACTCAAAAATTCGGCCGAAAAAAAAACGACAGTGGTACCCCTTACATTTTTTTTTTCGGGCGAAAAATTAAGTTTCTCCAATCTTCCCAAAACTCTGGATTCTGATAGAGGGCCATGAGACTTAGACCTGAGTGCAAAAATGAAGGCTCTAGCCCCTTCCAGAGCTTAGATATCGAAACTCAAAAATTCGGCCCGAAAAAAAAAACGACAGTGGTACCCCTTACGTTTTTTTTTTCGGGCGAAAAATTAAGTTTCTCCAATCTTTCCAAAACTCTGGATTCTGATAGAGGGCCATGAGACTTACACCTGAGTGCAAAAATGGAGGCTCTAGTCCCTTCCAGAGCTTAGATATCGAAACTCAAAAATTCGGCCCGAAAAAAAAAACGACAGTGGTACCCCTTACGTTTTTTTTTTTAGGCGAAAAATTAAGTTTCTCCAATCTTTCAAAAACTCTGGATTCTGATAGAGGGCCATGAGACTTACACCTGAGTGCAAAAATGGAGGCTCTAGCCCCTTCCAGAGCTGAGATATCGAAACTCAAAAATTCGGCCCGAAAAAAAAAAACGACATTGGTACCCCTTACGTTTTTGTTTTTCGGGCGAAAAAATAAGTTTCTCCAATCTTCCCAAAACTCTGGATTCTGATAGAGGGCCATGAGACTTAGACCTGAGTGCAAAAATGGAAGCTCTAACCCCTTCCAGAGCTGAGATATCGAAACTCAAAAATTCGGCCCGTATCCCTTACGTTTTTTTTTTTCGGGCGAAAAATTAAGTTTCTCCAATCTTTCCAAAACTCTGGATTCTGATAGAGGGCCATGAGACTTACACCTGAGTGCAAAAATGGAGGCTCTAGCCCCTTCCAGAGCTGAGATATCGAAACTCAAAAATTCGGCCCGAAAAAAAAAACGACAGTGGTACCCCTTACGTTTTTGTTTTGTTTTTTCGGGCGAAAAAATAAGTTTCTCCAATCTTCCCAAAACTCTGGATTCTGATAGAGGGCCATGACACTTAGACCTGAGTGCAAAAATGGAGGCTCTAGCCCCTTCCAGAGCTGAGATTTCGAAACTCAAAAATTCGGCCCGAGAAAAAAACGACAGTGGTACCCCTTACGTTTTTTTTTTTCGGGCGAAAAATTAAGTTTCTCCAATCTTCCCAAAACTCTGGATTCTGATAGAGGGCCATGAGACTTAGACCTGAGTGCAAAAATGGAAGCTCTAACCCCTTCCAGAGCTGAGATATCGAAACTCAAAAATTCGGCCCGTATCCCTTACGTTTTTTTTTTTCGGGCGAAAAATTAAGTTTCTCCAATCTTCCCAAAACTCTGGATTCTGATAGAGGGCCGTGAGACTTAGACCTGAGTGCATCAATGGAGGCTCTAGCCCCTTCGAGAGCTGAGATATCGAAACTCAAAAATTCGGCCCGAAAAAAAAACGACAGTGGTACCCCTTACGTTTTTTTTTTCGGCCGAAAAATTAAGTTTCTCCAATCTTCCCAAAACTCTGGATTCTGATAGAGGGCCATGACACTTAGACCTGAGTGCAAAAATGGAGGCTCTAGCCCCTTCCAGAGCTGAGATTTCGAAACTCAAAAATTCGGCCCGAGAAAAAAACGACAGTGGTACCCCTTACGTTTTTTTTTTTCAGGCGAAAAATTAAGTTTCTCCAATCTTCCCAAAACTCTGGATTCTGATAGAGGGCCATGAGACTTACACCTGAGTGCAAAAATGGAGGCTCTAGCCCCTTCCAGAGCTGAGATATCGAAATTCAAAAATTCGGCCCCAAAAAAAAAACGACAGTGGTACCCCTTACGTTTTTTTTTTTCGGGCGAAAAATTAAGTTTCTCCAATCTTTCCAAAACTCTGGATTCTGATAGAGGGCCATGAGACTTAGACCTGAGTGCAAAAATGGAGGCTCTAGCCCCTTCCAGAGCTGAGATATCGAAACTCAAAAATTCGGCCCGAAAAAAAAACGACAGTGGTACCCCTTACGTTTTTTTTTTCGGGCGAAAAATTAAGTTTCTCCAATCTTCCCAAAACTCTGGATTCTGATAGAGGGCCATGAGACTTAGACCTGAGTGCATCAATGGAGGCTCTAGCCCCTTCCAGAGCTGAGATATCGAAACTCAAAAATTCGGCCCGAAAAAAAAACGACAGTGGTACCCCTTACGTTTTTTTTTTTTCGGGCGAAAAATTAAGTTTCTCTAATCTTCCCAAAACTCTGGATTCTGATAGAGGGCCATGAGACTTAGACCTGAGTGCATCAATGGAGGCTCTAGCCCCTTCCAGAGCTGAGATATTGAAACTCAAAAATTCGGCCGAAAAAAAAACGACAGTGGTACCCCTTACATTTTTTTTTTCGGGCGAAAAATTAAGTTTCTCCAATCTTCCCAAAACTCTGGATTCTGATAGAGGGCCATGAGACTTAGACCTGAGTGCAAAAATGAAGGCTCTAGCCCCTTCCAGAGCTTAGATATCGAAACTCAAAAATTCGGCCCGAAAAAAAAAACGACAGTGGTACCCCTTACGTTTTTTTTTTCGGGCGAAAAATTAAGTTTCTCCAATCTTTCCAAAACTCTGGATTCTGATAGAGGGCCATGAGACTTACACCTGAGTGCAAAAATGGAGGCTCTAGCCCCTTCCAGAGCTTAGATATCGAAACTCAAAAATTCGGCCCGAAAAAAAAAACGACAGTGGTACCCCTTACGTTTTTTTTTTTGGGCGAAAAATTAAGTTTCTCCAATCTTCCCAAAACTCTGGATTCTGATAGAGGGCCATGAGACTTAGACCTGAGTGCAAAAATGGAAGCTCTAACCCCTTCCAGAGCTGAGATATCGAAACTCAAAAATTCGGCCCGTATCCCTTACGTTTTTTTTTTTCGGGCGAAAAATTAAGTTTCTCCAATCTTTCCAAAACTCTGGATTCTGATAGAGGGCCATGAGACTTACACCTGAGTGCAAAAATGGAGGCTCTAGCCCCTTCCAGAGCTGAGATATCGAAACTCAAAAATTCGGCCCGAAAAAAAAAACGACAGTGGTACCCCTTACGTTTTTGTTTTGTTTTTTCGGGCGAAAAAATAAGTTTCTCCAATCTTCCCAAAACTCTGGATTCTGATAGAGGGCCATGACACTTAGACCTGAGTGCAAAAATGGAGGCTCTAGCCCCTTCCAGAGCTGAGATTTCGAAACTCAAAAATTCGGCCCGAGAAAAAAACGACAGTGGTACCCCTTACGTTTTTTTTTTTCGGGCGAAAAATTAAGTTTCTCCAATCTTCCCAAAACTCTGGATTCTGATAGAGGGCCATGAGACTTAGACCTGAGTGCAAAAATGGAAGCTCTAACCCCTTCCAGAGCTGAGATATCGAAACTCAAAAATTCGGCCCGTATCCCTTACGTTTTTTTTTTTCGGGCGAAAAATTAAGTTTCTCCAATCTTCCCAAAACTCTGGATTCTGATAGAGGGCCGTGAGACTTAGACCTGAGTGCATCAATGGAGGCTCTAGCCCCTTCGAGAGCTGAGATATCGAAACTCAAAAATTCGGCCCGAAAAAAAAACGACAGTGGTACCCCTTACGTTTTTTTTTTCGGCCGAAAAATTAAGTTTCTCCAATCTTCCCAAAACTCTGGATTCTGATAGAGGGCCATGAGACTTAGACCTGAGTGCAAAAATGGAAGCTCTAACCCCTTCCAGAGCTGAGATATCGAAACTCAAAAATTCGGCCCGTATCCCTTACGTTTTTTTTTTTCGGGCGAAAAATTAAGTTTCTCCAATCTTCCCAAAACTCTGGATTCTGATAGAGGGCCATGACACTTAGACCTGAGTGCAAAAATGGAGGCTCTAGCCCCTTCCAGAGCTGAGATTTCGAAACTCAAAAATTCGGCCCGAGAAAAAAACGACAGTGGTACCCCTTACGTTTTTTTTTTTCAGGCGAAAAATTAAGTTTCTCCAATCTTCCCAAAACTCTGGATTCTGATAGAGGGCCATGAGACTTAGACCTGAGTGCAAAAATGGAGGCTCTAGCCCCTTCCAGAGCTTAGATATCGAAACTCAAAAATTCGGCCCGAAAAAAAAAAACGACAGTGATACCCCTTACGTTTTTGTTTTTTTTTTCGGGCGAAAAAATAAGTTTCTCCAATCTTCCCAAAACTCTGGATTCTGATAGAGGGCCATGACACTTAGACCTGAGTGCAAAAATGGAGGCTCTAGCCCCTTCCAGAGCTGAGATTTCGAAACTCAAAAATTCGGCCCGAGAAAAAAACGACAGTGGTACCCCTTATGTTTTTTTTTTTCGGGCGAAAAATTAAGTTTCTCCAATCTTCCCAAAACTCTGGATTCTGATAGAGGGCCATGAGACTTAGACCTGAGTGCAAAAATGGAAGCTCTAACCCCTTCCAGAGCTGAGATATCGAAACTCAAAAATTCGGCCCGTACCCCTTACGTTTTTTTTTTCGGGCGAAAAATTAAGTTTCTCCAATCTTCCCAAAACTCTGGATTCTGATAGAGGGCCGTGAGACTTAGACCTGAGTGCATCAATGGAGGCTCTAGCCCCTTCCAGAGCTGAGATATCGAAACTCAAAAATTCGGCCCGAAAAAAAAACGACAGTGGTACCCCTTACGTTTTTTTTTTTCGGGCGAAAAATTAAGTTTCTCCAATCTTCCCAAAACTCTGGATTCTGATAGAGGGCCATGAGACTTAGACCTGAGTGCAAAAATGGAGGCTCTAGCCCCTTCCAGAGCTTAGATATCGAAACTCAAAAATTCGGCCCGAAAAAAAAAAACGACAGTGGTACCCCTTACGTTTTTTTTTTTTCAGGCGAAAAATTAAGTTTCTCCAATCTTCCCAAAACTCTGGATTCTGATAGAGGGCCATGAGACTTAGACCTGAGTGCAAAAATGGAGGCTCTAGCCCCTTCCAGAGCTTAGATATCGAAACTCAAAAATTCGGCCCGAAAAAAAAAACGACAGTGGTACCCCTTACGGTTTTTTTTTTCGGGCGAAAAATTAAGTTTCTCCAATCTTTCCAAAACTCTGGATTCTGATAGAGGGCCATGAGACTTACACCTGAGTGCAAAAATGGAGGCTCTAGCCCCTTCCAGAGCTTAGATATCGAAACTCAAAAATTCGGCCCGAAAAAAAAAACGACAGTGGTACCCCTTACGTTTTTTTTTTCGGGCGAAAAACTAAGTTTCTCCAATCTTTCCAAAACTCTGGATTCTGATAGAGGGCCATGAGACTTACACCTGAGTGCAAAAATGGAGGCTCTAGCCCCTTCCAGAGCTGAGATATCGAAATTCAAAAATTCGGCCCGAAAAAAAAACGACAGTGGTACCCCTTATGTTTTTTTTTTTCGGGCGAAAAATTAAGTTTCTCCAATCTTCCCAAAACTCTGGATTCTGATAGAGGGCCATGAGACTTAGACCTGAGTGCAAAATGGAGGCTCTAGCCCCTTCCAGAGCTGAGATATCGAAACTCAAAAATTTGGCCCGAGAAAAAAACGACAGTGCTTACGTTTTTTTTTTGGGCGAAAAATTAAGTTTCTCCAATCTTCCCAAAACTCTGGATTCTGATAGAGGGCCATGAGACTTAGACCTGAGTGCATCAATGGAGGCTCTAGCCCCTTCCAGAGCTGAGATATCGAAACTCAAAAATTCGGCCCGAAAAAAAAACGACAGTGGTACCCCTTACGTTTTTTTTTTCGGGCGAAAAATTAAGTTTCTCCAATCTTCCCAAAACTCTGGATTCTGATAGAGGGCCATGAGACTTAGACCTGAGTGCAAAAATGGAGGCTCTAGCCCCTTCCAGAGCTTAGATATCAGAACTCAAAAATTCGGCCCGAAAAAAAAAACGACAGTGGTACCCCTTACGTTTTTTTTTTTTCGGGCGAAAAATTAAGTTTCTCCAATCTTCCCAAAACTCTGGATTCTGATAGAGGGCCATGAAACTTAGACCTGAGTGCAAAAATGGAGGCTCTAGCCCCTTCCAGAGCTGAGATATCGAAACTCAAAAATTCGGCCCGAAAAAAAAAACGACAGTGGTACCCCTTACGTTTTTTTTTTTTTTTTCAGACAAAAAAATTACGTTTCTCCAATCTTCCCAAAACTCTGGATTCTGATAGAGGGCCATGACACTTAGACCTGAGTGCAAAAATGGAGGCTCTAGCCCCTTCCAGAGCTGAGATATCGAAACTCAAAAATTCGGCCCGAGAAAAAAACGACAGTGGTACCCCTTACGTTTTTTTTTTTTCAGGCGAAAAATTAAGTTTCTCCAATCTTCCCAAAACTCTGGATTCTGATAGAGGGCCATGAGACTTAGACCTGAGTGCAAAAATGGAGGCTCTAGCCCCTTCCAGAGCTTAGATATCGAAACTCAAAAATTCGGCCCGAAAAAAAAAAACGACAGTGATACCCCTTACGTTTTTGTTTTGTTTTTTCGGGCGAAAAAATAAGTTTCTCCAATCTTCCCAAAACTCTGGATTCTGATAGAGGGCCATGACACTTAGACCTGAGTGCAAAAATGGAGGCTCTAGCCCCTTCCAGAGCTGAGATTTCGAAACTCAAAAATTCGGCCCGAGAAAAAAACGACAGTGGTACCCCTTACGTTTTTTTTTTTCGGGCGAAAAATTAAGTTTCTCCAATCTTCCCAAAACTCTGGATTCTGATAGAGGGCCATGAGACTTAGACCTGAGTGCAAAAATGGAAGCTCTAACCCCTTCCAGAGCTGAGATATCGAAACTCAAAAATTCGGCCCGTACCCCTTACGTTTTTTTTTTTCGGGCGAAAAATTAAGTTTCTCCAATCTTCCCAAAACTCTGGATTCTGATAGAGGGCCATGAGACTTAGACCTGAGTGCAAAAATGGAGGCTCTAGCCCCTTCCAGAGCTTAGATATCGAAACTCAAAAATTCGGCCCGAAAAAAAAAACGACAGTGGTACCCCTTACGGTTTTTTTTTTTCAGGCGAAAAATTAAGTTTCTCCAATCTTCCCAAAACGCTGGATTCTGATAGAGGGCCATGAGACTTAGACCTGAGTGCAAAAATGGAGGCTCTAGCCCCTTCCAGAGCTTAGATATCGAAACTCAAAAATTCGGCCCGAAAAAAAAAACGACAGTGGTACCCCTTACGTTTTTTTTTTTCGGGCGAAAAATTAAGTTTCTCCAATCTTTCCAAAACTCTGGATTCTGATAGAGGGCCATGAGACTTACACCTGAGTGCAAAAATGGAGGCTCTAGCCCCTTCCAGAGCTTAGATATCGAAACTCAAAAATTCGGCCCGAAAAAAAAAACGACAGTGGTACCCCTTACGTTTTTTTTTTTTCGGGCGGAAAACTAAGTTTCTCCAATCTTTCCAAAACTCTGGATTCTGATAGAGGGCCATGAGACTTACACCTGAGTGCAAAAATGGAGGCTCTAGCCCCTTCCAGAGCTGAGATATCGAAATTCAAAAATTCGGCCCGAAAAAAAAACGACAGTGGTACCCCTTACGTTTTTTTTTTTCGGGCGAAAAATTAAGTTTCTCCAATCTTCCCAAAACTCTGGATTCTGATAGAGGGCCATGAGACTTAGACCTGAGTGCAAAATGGAGGCTCTAGCCCCTTCCAGAGCTGAGATATCGAAACTCAAAAATTTGGCCCGAGAAAAAAACGACAGTGCTTACGTTTTTTTTTTGGGCGAAAAATTAAGTTTCTCCAATCTTCCCAAAACTCTGGATTCTGATAGAGGGCCATGAGACTTAGACCTGAGTGCAAAAATGGAGGCTCTAGCCCCTACCAGAGCTGAGATATCTAAACTCAAAAATTCGGCCCAAAAAAAAAACGACAGTGGTACCCCTTACGTTTTTTTTTTCCGGCCGAAAAATTAAGTTTCTCCAATCTTCCCAAAACTCTGGATTCTGATAGAGGGCCACGAGACTTAGACCTGAGTGCATAAAATGGAGGCTATAGCCCCTTCCAGAGCTGAGATATCGAAACTCAAAATTCGGCCCGAAAAAAAAGACGACAGTGGTACCCCTTACGTTTTTTTTTTTTCGGGCGAAAAATTAAGTTTCTCCAATCTTCCCAAAACTCTGGATTCTGATAGAGGGCCATGCGACTTAGACCTGAGTGCATCAATGGAGGCTCTAGCCCCTTCCAGAGCTGAGATATCGAAACTCAAAAATTCGGCCCGAAAAAAAAAACGACAGTGGTACCCCTTACGTTTTTTTTTTCGGCCGAAAAATTAAGTTTCTCCAATCTTCCCAAAACTCTGGATTCTGATAGAGGGCCATGAGACTTAGACCTGAGTGCATCAATGGAGGCTCTAGCCCCTTCCAGAGCTGAGATATCGAAACTCAAAAATTCGGCCCGAAAAAAACAACAACAGTGGTACCCCTTACGTTTTTTTTTTCCGGGAGAAAAATTAAGTTTCTCCAATCTTCCCAAAACTCTGGATTCTGATAGAGGGCCATGAGACTTAGACCTGAGTGCAAAAATGGAGGCTCTAGCCCCTTCCAGAGCTGAGATATCGAAACTCAAAAATAAAACGAAAAAAAAAAACGACAGTGGTACACCTTACGTTTTTTTTTTTCCGGGCGAAAAATTAAGTTTCTCCAATCTTCCCAAAACTCTGGATTCTGATAGAGGGCCATGAGACTTAGACCTGAGTGCAAAAATGGAGGCTCTAGCCCCTTCCAGAGCTGAGATATCGAAACTCAAAAATTCGGCCCGAAAAAAAAACCGACAGTGTTACCCCTTACGTTTTTTTTTTTTCGGGCGAAAAATTAAGTTTCTCCAATCTTCCCAAAACTCTGGATTCTGATAGAGGGCCATGAGACTTAGACCTGAGTGCAAAAATTGAGGCTCTAGCCCCTTCCAGAGCTGAGATATCGAAACTCAAAAATTCGGCCCGAAAAAAAAAAACGACAGTGGTACCCCTTACGGGTTTTTTTTTTCAGGCGAAAAATTAAGTTTCTCCGATCTTCCCAAAACTCTGGATTCTGATAGAGGGCCATGAGACTTAGACCTGAGTGCAAAAATGGAGGCTCTAGCCCCTTCCAGAGCTGAGATATCGAAACTCAAAAATTCGGCCCGAAAAAAAAACCGACAGTGTTACCCCTTACGTTTTTTTTTTTCGGGCGAAAAATTACGTTTCTCAAATCTTCCCAATACTCTGGATTATGATAGAGGGCCATGAGACTTAGACCCGAGTGCAAAAATGGAGTCTCTAGACCCTTCAAGAGCTGAGATATTGAGATCCCACGTAGCATTTATGCCATTATAAAAATTTCAAGATCTCAGCTCTGGAAGGCTCGAACGCCATAGAAGAAGTCATCTTAAAGGCATATCAACATGTCATGAACACTACTGAACACTAGGTGGCCATTACAGAGTTTTGGTTGTTTCTTTGAACTGGGGTTCTTGGTAAACCATGTCCTTGTTCAGCATTTGTCATTTTGTAATCATTACCTGCTTCCTGTTTGATAGATCGACACTACCCAACTCTGATTCAATGCTGGAAAACGATAGCTATGATGCCCCTGATGGCCAGCTCATCATGTCCCGTCTCCAATGGGACGGCTCCTCTGATATCTCACCATCAGACTCTGCATCTTCAAAAGCTAGTGAGTTTTTCAAAAACAACATATTTTACCCTTTTTCTTTTTCACTTATTCGCCGTCTCATTCTCAGGCACCAATAACTCTGAATCTAAGAGACCTAAGAAAAAGAAGAAGCCCAGCACGCTGTCTCTGACCTCTGCTGGAGGTGGAAGAGAGAGGGACAAAGGGCAGGAGCGAGAGAGAGGAGACAGAGAGAGAGTAGCGGGCGGCGGGAGCGGTGGCGGTAGCAGCAGCTCCCAGAATGCACTGGGCTTGTCCAGTCGTAAAAAGCGACCAAAACTGCCAGTTCCTCCGGCCCCCAGCATCTACGATGATCTGAACTAACGAAACTTGCACATACTTACACATATTTTCTGATCAGTCCTTATATGATCTCTGGTTTTCACCATTTCAAGGCACATGAGCGAAACAAGTCAAACTCACTGTTGAAAGTGTGTGTAAGAGAGGAAAGGTATGGGCAGCATTTCAGACATTTGTTATGGCACAGTGTTGCACAGTGAAAAGTGAGTGTTTTGTGACTAAATGTGATTTTTGTATGTGGATGTGAGTTGGAGTGAGAATTTATTTAATTTTTATTTTTTTGCTATGCAGTTCACTATCATTGTGTTATTGCATAGTCTTGTCTGTATGTATACATGAGATTTAGGTTTACAGTGACACATGAATATGTGCCATGGTGTGCATGAGTGAATGGGTTGTTGCAAATATTTTGTCCCTGGTGGTTCATGTAATACAGTCGGTTAATCTGTGCAATGTCCTGTACTGGTTTTAAAGGGTGTCTTTTCATCATATTGTCTTGCTAATGTTACTGCACCTGTTGATCTCAGCTGCTTTCTGCTATTACTCATACTCTCTTGACAATGTCTTGCTAAATAATGCATTTCTATAGTGCTATAATAGCTTTCTGCCAAATCTGTGGACACAATCTTTAGCCTTTTGTGTTAAGAAGTTATCTTGTTTGAATAAGAATCTACAAGAATCTTGTTTGTCGTCATGGCTAATTTTTCTTGTTTGATACTCTATTTATTTAGTCTGCCTTGTGAATATAATATTTGTCTTTTTTTATATAATCATGACTTTTTGATCGAACATATGCATTTTTTTTTTTGGATTACAAGGTGTAAATGGCCGAAGAGTTTGTGATCTTAGAGCACTTACTATGATGTGTTAGGTGTCAGCTTGTTTTGTTTGAAATATGTTTGGGTAAAAAAAAAAAAAATGTCAGAAATGCAAATAGTAATTGAAAATGCACTTAAAATGGATCAAATCCAGCCCATATAGATGCCTTGTCTTTTTTGGTATAGTTTTATTTTTGTCACTGAGCTGTTTGTGAATTGTGTTGCTTTAAGTTTAAATAACCTGAGACCTTTCTATGAGTGGGAATGGAAATGTCTGCATGATGGAGGGAAAAACAAAGCATGGTACAACTTACACAGGGTATGCCATTGCTGTGGGTGGATATTTCTTGTGCTATGCTGAGTTATTGCTCTCTTTCTCTCGATGGACTGTAGTATCTCTGTAATAGTCTAAATAAATGTCTCAGGTTTCACAATTTCCTTTCCTTAGTATATTTTTTTCCTACTATGGAAGTCAATGATACTAGAAACGGTCTGGTTATTGATATTCTTCAAAATATCAGAAAATCAGCTGAATGGATTCAAAAACGGTAAAACCCAACTGTTTAACTCTGGGGGAGTTGTAAAATGAGCCTATTTCCAAAAAAAGTCAAGTATCCCTTTAAAAGCCTCATCATGGAATTATGGTTGGTGTTAATTGTGTGTGTGTGGATAAGCACAACAACTTTTTTTTTTCAAAGATAAGCTATTTTATTCTGAATTACTGCATCAAAGCAAAAACAAAATGCATTTTAATTAAAGAGGTGCTGGTTGTCTGTTAAAGCAAGGGTGAGAATACATAGACCAGTTATCCCCCAAAACCATTTTGGGGTTTCCCCAATTTCTGACAATACTGAGAAAAACTGTGACCATATTGTCAGAGAGTTTTAAGGTTCCTCCAAAACTCTCTTGATTTATCTACAGTAAATACATTGCTTATATACAGATTTCATATAGGACAAGAAATTATTTGCTTTGTTATCAGTCACATATGAATTGCCTATTAATGCAGTGAGTTTTTTTAGACTACAACCAGATGCTTCTGTTGCTTGCATGAAAAATCTTCAAGTATGAAACTCCTAATTGAGGAACTCCTAATTACTATGAGTTGTAACTAGCAGCAGACATGCTGAACCAGACTGTCATGTAAAAACAAGTTTGAAATAAATACAGTATACCTGGCAAAAGAGAAGAAAAACATCCTTCAATAACAAACATCAAAAATCAGTTGAGTAAATCAAAAAGGAAATTGATCTCTCACAACATCTGCTAACTGACACATCACATCTGTTGTTATTTGTGCAATAAGACTGATCATATGACTTTTTTTTTTCTACAACAGATGATAGTGCTAATACCGATGAAGATGAGACACATTAAGTGATAAAAACCATCAGCTGAATTCAATTTCTCTAAAATTAAAGACCAGTCAGACATGGGATCCTAACTTCTCTTTACACAGAGAAGCTACACTTTAGGCTGAGATTAAATAATTATAAAGCTATTTTTTTTTTCTCCAAGAAGCTAAATTATACAGCAGTGTTGCTGCTTACACAGCTGAAAGCACTAGCACACACTCACCTCACACACGACTTCAGTCGTCTAAATGGCACCAGAACCCTCGAGGGCTCCCTGAGAACTTTCTCGGCTACCACTGACTGCTTATTTTCACGTCCTGTCATTTCGTCTTCCTAATATTGGCATAATTTGTCCTCTCATCGGCTGTGCATGCCGAAGATGAGGAAGCTAAAGAAGACCGTGACCCCAACCAAAGAGATGGTGGCCGGGGCAGTGAACAGCTGGCGGTAGTTGATTCGGAAGTACCAGACCACGGCAAGCAGCACCACGAACACGGGGATCACCAGGCTTCCTGTGCTGAGGGCCAGGCCGGCCGACCGCAGCCCCCCGCTGAGCATGGAGCCTCTCCCGGCTCGGGGGTTCTCCTCTGCGGACGCCTCACGCAGCGCCTGGGCTTGAGAGATGTGACAGTGCAGCACACTGTTATGGGTGATGTTGAGGGACAGGAGAGAGCGTTGGGGGTCCTGCAACAGCTGGCCCTGGTAGATGAGCTTAATCTGATGTTCACGGCCTGAGAAGTACTTACTGAGAGAAAGAGAGGGAGAGAAATCAGAACCAAACAAGAGTAACGACAAGATGCTTACATGCTTTGTTTGTGCAATTGACCAACACGTTTATTCATTTTGCTATCTCAAAGCAGACATTATGATGTCTCTGGTTTAAGCTTCAGAGGCAAAAAAAATTGAATACAGCTGACTAAGATGGTAAAGTGAACACTGGACAGCTACAACACAATGGCCCTCATTTATCATTGTTGCGTAGAAACGGGCGTATATTTTGGTGTAAGATTATGCTTACACTCCTCTCACCGCCTGATTTATGAAGCTGTGCGTACCTTTGAAATCCAGGTGTACGCAATGCCTGCCCTTGATAAATCCCGCGGCCGAAAACGATCGTCATTAGAATAACACGCCCCTACATATTTAAGTCTCCGCTCCCCCCACGCCCTAATTTTACGCCATGGACACACGAAAGACGGCAAAGAAGAGAAACTTTTCCGACGCGGAGCCGAAATGACCTATCACAATGCATTATTTTACAGCACGTCTTTTGAAATGAGCATTCAATTTTAAATCACGTCACATGTATAATAGTGATGATGATATGATGATGTTGTGATGTAAAGTACCATTCATTCACATTAATAATTGCATGACAATTTGTAATATTCTTCTTATTAAGATTTGTATTAATGATGCTTATTGTTATTTAGAAGAAGGATGTCGTTATTATTATTTGTATTATTATTATCATTTAAATTTTATTATTTTGTCAGTCTGAATTATTTTTTGGTCACTGAAAGTCTTTCATTACCGAACCGAGTCCGTGCGCACCTGTCGGGGATAGCTAATCCTGAAACGGCAGGGTCCACATTCTCGCAACTGAAGGAATACGCTTACAAATCAGATGCTTTGGTAAAGTCACACAAATTAAACATTGAAGTCAAAAATAAATACTGAAGTTTATAATTTTGTTGTTTTTTGTAATGAAGTTATTTTTTTATTTTTTTGTTTATTTTATTTTTTACAGTGGGTCATAATATATCATCTTTTAGTTTGTCAGTGCGTTTTGTGGTGTTAGGATTTTCTCAGCGCATTTCCTCACTAACTCAAAACGTGCGTACACCACCTCCTGAGCTGGTGTAGGATTTGAGCGTGCCGTACGCCAACGTCCATATTGATAAATCTCAAAGTCACCGTGGTTTTGAGTGTACGCTGGAAATTTGGTGTACGCACTTTTAATAAATGAGGGCCATTGTGTAATACTCGTGTGCGAAACAATGTTATACAGCCGACATAAAAATGTTGATTTTGGGTCTTCCTTTCCGACAGATGACAGACTGAGCATTGCGATTTCTACCATTCATACGCAAGATCATAACTAGGATATTTTTTCAATACTTCCTGTGTGTGTTTGACTCACCTCTTCAGCAATCCAACAGTGTCCTGCGGTCTGAGCACTGCCAGCTCCTCAGTGTCATTTAGAAACTTCAGTCTCACCGTGATGCTGGTGGCCTCGTCCTCAGACTCCTCTTCTATCCCCTCTTCATTTTCATCACCTTGAACATAGCTCACTTTCTTCCTCCCACCCTGAATATCCAGCAGCTCTTCTCCAGGCACATCATCTCCCCCATCTGGCCGGCCCTCGCCCTCTTCTTGTTTCTCCTCCTCTGTGGGCTCCTCGTCTGGCTGCTCGCTGGGCTCTGAGCTGGGAGGGGAGCTTGCATAACTGTCGTGTCCCCCAAGGCCAATGAGGGAGGCATGGGCGCCTACGGTAAGAATGGTCCCCAGAATGTGATCTCCACGGTCAGCCACGTGGGTGGACAGCCAGGCAAGGACCAAGGCCAGGAACAGGACAACCACCCCACCCAAAGCCGTAGCTTCCTCCCCAAGCCCGTCAAGCACAGTTAGAGCACACACCGCCATCCCAGCCCCTCTCTATCTGAGCACACAGGTAAGAGAAAGATTAAGTCAGAATAAAACGTAATAACATGCCATTTTACTTCTCTTTTGTGACATATTTCTAAGTTAAATAGGATATTGAACAATACAAAATACTGTTACAATACATTATCCAATCAGATAACAGGACACAGTGATGTCATCCAAAGAGGAAGGATGTATCAGAGGCAAACCTTTTTTTTTTTTTTTACCTCTGAATGTCTTTTATAGAAAAAAGCCAGGAAAGTGAATTAAGAAAGCAAACGGTCAAACTGAATTCCATTTTGAATTTAAAGAAGACTTCTTAGTCTTGGTGAACTACTTGAAACTGATAGAAAAATCTATAGTAGTGTGTTGCGTGGATCGTAAAGATCCTTAACTCTGTTATCTAACATAAAGCGACACACTTCTTAACTGCATTAGACGATAAGCCCGGTGACACAAAGTACTGAGTGTCATAATATAAATTACCTTTCTTTGAAAGTAAACACAAATGTGGTACTGCATTAAAACTATAATATGTCTCTGTAATGTTATATATTAGCCTATTAGTTTGAAACACACTGTTATCAGACAGTTTGAACCTTCGTTTACGTTAGATGTTCGCTAGCGGTTTCGCTAAAGCCATGAACCCTTAACAAACATTCACCGTTACACATAATGTCGCCCACGGGGAATAAAACAGCGTTACAATCTATGTTAAACACAAATGAGACGAAAAACGAGCAGAAAATATATTTAATACAAAAAATATCCTTGTTTTGTCTTTCTAGAAGGGAAGGCAGCTAATCAGGTAGCGGTGATGTAGGACGACCTTGATTCGCGAGTTTTAACAGAACACTTGTCCTCTAAACATGTATTGCAGCACATTTACCTTCTCTTACTTCAGATCATTCTGGATCGACGATGTTTTAATCCCTACGCCAGTTGAAAGACGCACGCAACACTTCGCATAGAAATAAATAAACACACGTACAATCTCACGCGCACGCGCACAGCTGACGCTCAGCTAGAGTAGGGAGGTCACGTGGTTGACAAAACATTCAACGATTGTGTGAAACCAAAGTCTGTTATTTGGTGAAAACAACGTAGCATAATGCTCAATATCTCACTTCTAATTTAAATAAGTAAACAGAAAATGTAAAAATCTATTGTGTAATGGGGGAAAATCACAAGGTTGCAGGATTGCATGCAAATTCTGGGACAGATATACATTTTTATGTTTTTAATTCTTGAAAAAAAGGTAGCTTTAGTGTGTTGCTGCTTTAGTGTGTGTGGTTTACAATAAATAAAGAGCAATAACTCTATAGATTTTGATACATCACCAAAGCTGCAATAACACATTCAGTTAGTGCTGATCTTATTCTCATTTTTTTGTTTATTTCACATTGCGAGGACAGCCATTGGCACATTTTCAAGCACTATCCATCGAAGTCCCTTATTTCTGTATTTCAAGTCACAGTTTGAGACCATGCTCTGATAGCCAGAGACCCCACCGGTCCATAATCCATACTTGACTTAGCTTCTCTTGTCAAGAGGTGCCTAGGGATCTAAAACCATCTGACAGACATAAATTTACAACATTATGTATTTATCACAGATGATAAATATAGTTTGTAAAAAAAGAAAGAAAGAAAGAAAGAAAAGTTCAGCCCACTGTTTCCAGTCACTCAGCTATTTCTTTGTTTCTCTAAGAGTGGATCTCAATGGAGCTGTCCGTCATTATGCAGCAGTAGATAATCTTTTAAAGTGCTGGGGATGTTGAGCTGGACTATTGCGAAGTGGCACAGTGGCCCCAGGTGGAGACGCAGTGCACAGCGGCAGAGGTGCTGAAGAGAGCGAGGCTGACCACTCATCCGTCTCACCGCATCGAAGAAAGACTGATGCTCCTGTCAGTACAATACATGGATATTATTTTCTGAATGTCAGAATTAAAAAGAAAGAAAGAAAGAAAGAAAGAAAGAAAGAAAGATAGAAAGAAAGAAAGAAAGAAAGAAAGAAAGAAAGAAAGAAAGAAAGAAAGAAAGAAAGAAAGAAAGAAAGAAAGAAAGAAAAGACTATTCTACAAGGACACATTCAAATGACCAAAAAAAAACATTAAACATTTCCTAAAACAAATACAAATGCTGTTCTTTTGAACGTTCTATTAATCATATTATCATATGATTCATAGAATCATATTAGTATTCATAACAATATTCAATAATATAAAGAAATGTTTGAGAATTAAATCATCATATTAGAACGATTTCTGAAGGATCATGTGACACTGAAGACTGGAGTAATGATGCCGATAATTCAGCTTTGATCACCAAAATAAATTACATTTTAAAATATATTCAAGTTACAGTATATATATATATATATATATAGCAAAATATTTTAAATAATCTGAGCTATACTAATTCAATGTATATGTCTACATTCTTATTGTATGTTAAATTGTGGCAAACACATTTGCTTCTGCTTTTAATTGATGTTAGATGTTGATCTGTTTACAAATCCAATCTGAGAACCTATTAATTCTCCTGATCTATGCAGCATAACATTTTTGGAATATGATTTATATATTTTAGAGACCTTCAGTCGTTCCTCTGATGTGTCCTTTAACCACTCCTCACATTCTGGGACGACCGCATAGCAATTCAGCATTACCTCCAAAGTGGCAGGAGAGGGGAGGCAGAGTTTCAGCATCTGAGATTTACACACACAGATAAATAAAATAAGGATTCGTACCAAAGGGACACACAACAATCAGCACTTACTCTAGGGGAGGACGGCTTTGCTCCATAGTTAAGAAGAGATTGGGCCACAACATCTGGCTGCTGGTCTGGGTAATCCTCTACTACCTGGTAAAACAGAGAGAGAAGAAGTCAACCATCAGCTTCACACTTACTGTAATGCTTCCAGATCAGACCTTGCCTTTCATTCCCAAATTTCAGTTTTAGGGTAAACCGTTTCAATAAAAAGTGCTCTTTATATTTTGATACGGTCTCTGTGAAAATCAACATCTGAAAACATCTCTACCCCATCATCATCCCACCTTCAGCAAGCAGGCATCTCTACCCTATCATCATCCCACCTGCAGCAGGCAGTCCATGGGTGTGTATCCGGCACAGTTAGCTATGTCCGCGCGAGCCCCATGTTCCAGCAGCAGTTTAACAATGCGGGGACAACAGTTTCCACAGGCATTATGCAGGGCCGTGTGCTTTTTCCTCCCAGCAGTCTGTGCGTCGGCCCCGGCTGCAAGCAGCTTCTGGACAATGCGCAGATACCGTCCTGCATCTGCGGGCCTCTCCGCCCCAGCACAGGCTGCATTCAAGGGTGTCTCACCCTCTTGGGTCTGAGCTGTCACGTCCCCTCCAGAGGACAAGAAGAGCTCCACATGCTCCTCTAGACCTCTCCTGCAGGCCACGTGAAGGGGGGTGAGACATGAGTCACGCTGGGCCGTGTTCACCAATGCACCACTGGTCACCAAGTGCTCAGCACACCTGCAGGGCAGATACGAGTGTGACTGATGTCTTTATTACTACAGAGAGAGAGAATGACATGAGGTTGAGTAAATAGAGATATTTTCATTTTCGGTTGAATTATACAGCACCGTTAAAAAATTTGGGGTTTGTGAGATTTTTTTATGTTTTTGAAAGTCTCTTCTCCTCACCAAGACTGCATTTATTTGACCAAAATACAGTAGAAAAGTGAAATATTATTACATTTTATATAATAACAGTTTTCAATTTCAATATATATATTTATATATATATTCAAATTGAACTTCTTTGGATCACAGGAATATATATATGTATATATGCTGATATGGTGCTCAAGAAACATTTCTTATTTATATCAATGTTGAAAAAAGTTCTGCAAAATAACATTTATTTAAAAATAACAACATTTATTTAAGTTTAGTGCTGTCAAAACGATTAATCAGATCTAACATCTAAAACTTGACAAACAAGTTAACGCTGTTGTTCGATCAGGTTTCTTTCAATTAAGAACCTTGACAAAAGTCAAGCCATTTTTGTCATTTGAGGATTTAGAGAGAGTGATGCATGCATTTGTGACCTCACATTCAGACTACTGTAATGCCCTGTATGCAGGGATTAATCAGTTGACATAAACATGCTAATGCACGCAAACATGCAAATTGTTCAAAATGCAAAATTGTCACCATAATGTTTATTAATTCATTTAGTTTGTATGTTTTTATTGATTACTTTTTTCACATCTTGTTGTATCTTCATCTGACCATATTCAGGGCTACTCACTGATATGTTTCCACTGCATTGCAGAGAAGCAGCGGGGCATTGCCATCGACATCGAGCAGGTCAGGGTCAGCCCCGTGGTCTAAGAGCAGGCGCACACAGATGTGATGGCCCCCTGAACAGGCATCATGTAAAGCTGTGCGACCGCCTGTGTTTGCATCCACCTCTGCGCCCCTAAACAGCAGCTCCTCGACACAGCCAGAGTGGCCCCTGCTGGCAGCCAGACGCAGTGCAGACGTCTGCTTTACTTTTGAGATGAGAGTCCACATTCCTGCAACAGAATGAGATGAGTGAATTTACCCAAATACCCCTGAACGTATGTGCTTGTGTGTGTTAAAGGGTCCTACCCATCTCCGGGGCCCAAGCCATCTCCTCATGTACGGTCTCCATCAGTGCATTCACCATGCCTGGATCTTTGAGGACAGCATACACTCTCTTCATATCTCCACACATGAAGGTATTGTGGATGGCTGGGTCTCGGCACTGTATTTGGGGTGGAGGAGCACGGATCGTCTGGATCCTCTCATTTCCATGTCGGAGTCTGGGGGCGGCAGGCAAAGGACGCCTCGTCATTGCCCTCCTGTGTGCCAGTGCCCGCCTGGCATCCTCCCAGTCCTGAAGCTCCTGATCCAGCCTTAAGGAGCGCAGAGAAGCAGAACTGAAGGGAAAGGTGTCCCGGGACATCCCAACAAGAGTGTCCCAGAAGTGTCCCAGAGTAGTATACCTGGAACAAAAGAGTATTGGCACAGCAGCCTTGTGCTGTTAGTGTTTAGGCCTAGTAACTGCACATAGGAGTGTTTATAAAGCAGAATGGCTCAATAGTTCAGTACCCAGTGCGTTGCAAAAGTGATTTTGTTTATATGGAACAGACTTAGATAGTGGGGCACTATCGATGAAAATGAGCTCTTTTAGCTAACTCGGGTAATGTTACATTGTTCTAATGTTGATTAATGTACACTGTCCCCTTACAAATAAATAAATAAATTTAAAAAATTGTAATTAATAACTAGCTCAGACAGTCTACAACAGCTGAGAAGAACAGTGTGAATGGTAAGGTCTTCCTACCTTGAACGCACTTCAAGTTCCTCCTGTATAGTCTGCACTTAAAGAACCTATGATAAACTTGCGTAAAACATCTGTTTGATTAGACTATGCTTGTTATATTTGAAATTCCTCTTAAAGAAACGACCGCATGTCCTTGCAAGAACGAAGCTGCCTGTCACAAGATATTGTTGACCTGAAACACTGTGAAACTCTGGCTATTAATAGACTAGAATGTGAGCAAATGTTTTCCTGCACTAACAAGGTATCGCCTGTAGATGGCGTATCAAATGATATCACTTCATCAGTTTGAGGTGTAATTATGGTTCTTAAAAAAATCCAATACTTAATCACTGCAAAATAAGTTATGCATTTATCATAATAATAGCCTACTAATGTAACTGTATATAATTTAATTGCTCTTAAAATAAACTAATTGTCTTTAAAGAGCAGTATAAGATATACATGCGACAACAATGTGATGCGATCTGGGAAAACCCACCACATGGTGAAATTTGACATATTCCAGGTTTTGAGACCATATTAAAGTTTGGTTCAAGACCTTTCCAAATCTGTTTTTATTTATTTTATCGGTTGTCTGCAACAAAAGTTATGGTTATCTGAAGTTGGCTGATCGCTATGATTTTCAGAAACAGAATTTTGAGAAAAACAGGTTTAAATGAACCGTCACACTCTCCTAGCACGACGACTGGCGCTCCCTTTTTATTGCCCTTTTTCATATCACATATTTTAGTAATCATCATAGATTAGGTATCATTCGAAAGCTTAGGAACTCAAAAATCAACCTGTGAAAACCATTTTGAAATTGGACGATTGAGAGGCGAGCAAGGTCTATTAAACGAGCAGCTCCAAACTCTGTTTTTCTCTTGTGCTCCGCATCACACCACACGATACCGCTGGATAAAAATAAATAAAAACTTGCGTGCCGTTGTAGTTCATCCAGAGGACTGGATTTTATTCTGTTATGTGGTTTATTTTGATAGATGAACTGTCTTTGTAGTGTTAAGAGAAAGAGAGCTATAAGGGAGATCTGTGTTTCCCCCGCCGCTCCGCCTGCGTGCGTGTTGTTAAAGAGAAACGCATTCTGTTTCAGCTGGTCATTATAAATCGCTATTTTTCTGCAGCAGTAAACTAGTAAATTTTCCCAAGTTATATTCAGAGATGATAAAAAAATGTTATAGAATGATAATTTAATAAAAAAAAAAAAAATTTTGACAAAAAACTGACATTCAATCTATTTTTAGACTTTACTGAAAACGTGCAGCGCGACATCCGACGGGTTTTCCCAGATCGCATTATAAATATATTAAATAAATAAATTATTATATATATACACACACAGAAAATAAGGTTCACAAATTTTACTCGTGACATCACGGTTTCCATGCGGCTCAAGTCATAAATACAATTCCTGGTCTTCTGCCGTACTTTCACTTTTATTTTTCATGTAGGCTAAGTTAAACGACGCCACGCACGACATTAGAAAAAGGGCAAACTCTTCATGCAAAAGATGAATAAAGCTACGAAATGTTGATATCGAGACACATAGGTGATAAAACAACATTATCTTTACTCATTTGTAAAAACGACAGTGTAATCGCGACATTTGTCACCAACTCTGTTGTTAGTAACACTTCCTGTGTGCTCGAGCTCCGACGTACAAAAACGCTGGACTGGACAACGACTTTTCCCTCCGTTTGCTTATTATAATGAGGAAGATATAGTGACTGACTTAGCTGGAAAATATTTTTTTTTTTCGGTAGGGATATGCATCTGCTCTATAGCTTGTCTGGTGACGCATAATAATCATACCGCCCTTACAACCACTTGTGTTTACTTAAAATCACTGTTTATAGGTGGCAACCCTGAAGGATGGCAGAGGAAGAAGACCGTGCGGTGTGCGTTTACGGCTTGCCAACAGACGTGGATCATGAACGTCTACGGGACAAACTATTGATTCACTTTCTACGCGAGAGGAATGGAGGAGGAGAGGTCACGTCAGTCACTATCATCGGTCGGACACCTCTGCGTGCCCTCGTCACATTTGAGCAGAGTAGAGGTCAGATAGATTGTTTACATGGTTATTAGGACTGCTGTTACATCACTGTACATTGTGTAAATAGATGAATGAATGGACATTGATAAATAAAAAATAGCTTGGGAAGAGTGGGGTGCCACTTTAGATAAAGCAAGGACTAATTATGCTTCAGGTGGGGGGAAAGCATCTGTACTATGGCCATAGAATTATGAAAAAAAAAACCATCTCACGATTTCCACTTTTACATTTTTTACTATTTATGTCAAAATTTCACAATATTTCAATGTAGTAAAACTCTTTTTAACATTCTTCTTTTTTACAGTAAAACCCCCAGTGTTAAGTTATCATTGCCAGTGTTTATATAATCCACGTAGATTACATAAACACTGCACACTGGAATTTTGCTTGCAATTATTGGACAAATCAATTTATTTAAGCAATATGTGAATCATCAACATGCAGGGTTACTACATAATGAAAACATTAAGGGTTGTATCTGGTCCAATTTACCCTCTGCAACTACCATTTTGGCAAAATGCTTATAATAATAAATCATGGCTATTCTTAAGCAAAATAATTAACATGTTTTTGTATGTAGCCTACACTCTGGGAATTTACAGCATTGTGTGATTTACGTTTTAGTGTCTGGATATGTTTGCATTGTTTTAGCATAAAATTCTGACACATCTTACCCCACTCTTTCTATTTCTGGTACATACATTGAATTTCAGTGCATTCAAATGTAATTGCCAGAGTAGCTGGTCATGGAAAAAAATCCAAAGTGCACTGATTGGCAGCCAAACGACTGGCATATTCCTAATGAAGTCTCTGGCTCGTGCTAGCTGATTGGTCTGCCAAGACAACATTTTAGCTGTGTAGTCAGATTGCTAATAAAGTGTATGGGGGGTGAGGAGGTATTCTTTATATACCGTCAAGCCTGATTAAAGGCAGTGAGTTTTCAATGTGCTTGTTCGTCTTGCAGCAGAGTCTGATCATTGAGTATCAGTGTCTTTGGTGAGAAAAAGAGAAGATGAGAATTGATGCTTTTATAAATCAAACATTATTAAAAATGAACTTCCATCTGGGTTTTGTGTGTAAACTTCTGAGCCAGTTTTTATCTGTCAAATGATATTGATCCTTTCTTTCTGGTTCAATTTAGTGGTCCAGAGTGTACTTCATCATCATCCTCACATTTTACAGCTGGACGGCATAAAATATGAACTCTCCCTGGGTCTCCCATGCCAAGAGCACCTGAATCTGAATAAGGTTTGCTGACAGAATACGCAAGATTAGACAGTGCTTGAAAAAAATAATCCCATTTCCCAAACTTATGTAAGCACATTTTGTTTATGTTTTTGTACTCCTTTAGGTGATCCTCGATATGACTGTGACTATAGATTGCAGTCAGCTTCCTCGGGGTGCAGACACTCTGAATGTACTGTGTAGTGAGTTTCCAGGTCTACGCATGCAACGTGGCTTATTACAGCATGTGTGCACCTTGCAAGGCAAATATTCAGATTTTCAAGGCGCTTTTCCTCATATGCAGATGCTATTTTATCATCACCTTTCAAGAGCCAAATACCCTTATTTTAGTGGAGACAGCGGTCAAAGTCCAGAGACCAAGGAAGACCTTACAAGTGTAAAGAAATGGGACAGCTCTGCATCCCAGTCACCAGGCCTTCATGCAGGAGACTTCAGCTACGGATCCACGGAGGGTTTCGGACAAGAGCACTACGGACTACAAGAAAGGAATGAAGCTCTCACTGAACGCAGTACTCAGACTAAGAAAAGCAAAATGGAGGAGAAAGCAGAGTGCAGGATAGATGAAGCTGATTTGGAAGATCTTTCGATTATCATGGAAGCTGATGTGTTTGCATACCTGCAGAGCATTGAAGAATACAAGTATATCCTGCGTCATCATCAAGTGCAAGTGGTCCACGTGACATCTGAGGGAATCACCACCCTGTACCTGCAATCAGAGGTCCCAAGCAGATCAGATGTTAAACAAAACATACGGCAAGCCCATAAGGAGCTGAGGAAGCTTTATCAACAGCAAGAGGGTTGTCTGCGGAAAGACCAGGTTAAAAAGAGTGCCCTTTACATGCCAGACGGACTGACCATAGCATTAAAAAAGGTGCAGTTAGTACTGCCTAATGTTCTGTTTAGCTATGACCAGGACACCATTTATATAGTTGGAGAAAAAACAGAGGTATCTCAGGCCAAACAAATGCTACTGCTTGGGGTGGAGAAAAGCGTGATGGGGAGCTTAACAGAATTGCCACCATCCTCTTCCAGTTCTGATTCAGTATCTCCTGAATCCTTGGCAAGAGAGCAACAAGTTAGGAGAAAAAGTGAGGTACATACTCCAGTGCCCCCTAAACTGATAGGGGGCTCTAGCACTGAACGAAAAGGGGATGTTGGGAATACAAAAGAGTACAAACTGGCGGCTCGGTTTAAGAGCTCTGGGCTACTTGGTAGAGAGGAGATGGGTGGAGACATAAGGAGTCTTACTGCTAAAATGGACATGCAAATGTTAGACCTAAACTCTAAATCAGCACCACCGACTAAGTCTTCACTTGGCACCGCAGGCTTACTCGGTAATGAACTGACAGAGGGAGGAACTGTAGCATTCAGGATGACAAGTCCGAGCTCTACCGGAGAGGATGTCCTGTTTAAAAACCAAGACCCGCTATCTGTGAATACATTTGGTAGGGCCTCCTATAGCACATACAAGGCCAAACCAACAACTCCTACTGGACTCACTTCAACATTTACCACAGGAGTCAAATCTTCAAGTGTGAATGCCCTATCAGCCAGTAATACCGCAGTGAAGACTGCTGCTCCCTTCTCCACATCAGTGCCCTCTTCCAAATCCTCTTTAAGGAGGGCCAATAGTTTCTCTGGTCGACCGAACCTCAGAGATCAATTGCAAAATAACCCTATTACAGTTGAGCCAATGATTAACACACATGCTCATCAAAGAGCAAGATCCAATAGCATCAGTAGCGGAAGACCTAGTGAAGATTGTCCGATGACTAAAGTGGAAGCAGAACTTACTGTGTCTTCTCTAATGTGGATCTACATGAAGGAGGTATATTGCAACCAACTGGATAGCATGAAATCTGACTTGCAAATGTCTGAGAAACAAGCAGGCAAAGGTGAGATGACCGTGACACTGGAGGGTACAGATTCATCGAAGGTCGGAGAAAGTCATCGGCAGCTTCAGAATCTAGTGGCTATGGTGGCCAGTGACTTTAACTCTCAGGAGGTACGTCTGGCAGAGCTTGGTGTGGTTGAAAAAGATAAACTGTTTGAAACCTGCTGCTTGAATGTACGGTCACGTTTACGCAAGGTCATCTTGCACAACACAAAGAGCAGCATTTTCTTTCTTGGCCCAAAATCGCTTTGCTCTGAAGCCAGTGATATATTTAAGGCTGTATATTCTGGGCAAAAGTATCATTCCTTATTACAGATGAAGACCTTCCAAGAGGGTGTAGATCAAGGAGCAACCAATGCGTCTTTGAGCATACAATCAACAAAAGAATCTGATCAAAGTGTAAAGCTGTGTTCTTTACAGGATACAAGTCAAGCGGTGCAGTCTAACAGCAGTAGCAAGAGTAGAGTTAAATCAACCAAACAGAAATCGGCCACGTTGGAAAGGTTGGAGAACCCTAGTTCTATGATGGATGAAGTAAGCCAGATAAACTCACTCAGCCTATTAGCTAATGCCAGAGAAAACACAACAGAACCAAAAATTGATGGGCCAACTTCTTTACCACTTGAAGCACACAAAAAACAAGATACTGCAATGACTTTGAAACAGACCAACCTGCTATCCCATAGCCCTTCAGAAAAATGTGTGTGTGGTGCAATCATTACAAATCTGAAACGGACCACCTGTGGTGTCATCCTTTGCTGTGACTGCCTACTATTTCATTCATACTGCAGAGTGTGTTATAAAGAGGGGATGTACTCTCAGAAGAAGGTTCTGGGGGAACCAGGGCAAAGTTATGGCTCGAAGGATATACGGCAGGAATATCAGGCTCAAGAGCCACGTTCAGAACACAAGGACAGCAAAGAACAAAGGGGCATCCAAGGAACTATGACATGTGCAGAGATGAATCTTATCCTTCCAGGCTATACAAAATATACAACGGCCAAGATCACATACTGCATACCTGATGGCATACAAGGGGTATTAGCTTTTAAACAGTTTATTATGTAAAGTATCCTAGAAATGTAGCTTACAATTGTGAAAAATGCTAAATATTATTGAAATAAAATATATCACCTTGTAATTTCCATGTTTACACATCTCTTCTAGGATAAGGATCCCTATCCTGGGTCACCATTCAAAGGTGGTAAATTTGAGGCTTATCTGCCACTCGACCCAAAGGGACAAAGTTTATTACCCTACCTGAAAAAGGCATTTCATCAAGGGCTTACTTTTACTATTAGTTCAAGCAAGAAGGCCTATGGTGGAGATGCAAAAGTGAACTGGGGCAAGATCCCACACAAGACCAGGATGGATGGAGGGAAGAGTGGGTGAGTCCAGATGATAAGCTAAACAAACGCAAAGCTTCTAAGTATAATTACGCCATGGCTGGTGACCTGGACATGTTAACGTGTGATTTCTGTGATTTTTAGAGAGCAGTTCAGATGCAAAAGCCTCTAAATGCCATTTGAAATTTTCTTCTTTAATGGCGATTTTTATCAAACTTGTATATTTAAGTTCAGTAATTTCAATTAAATGGCAATGATAATTACCTATTAATTGTTATTTAAGTAAAATTACTGAACTTAAATATACAAGTTTGATAAAAAGCATCATTAAAGAAGAAAATTTCAAATGGCATTTAGAGGCTTTTGCATCTGAACTCTTCACTTATTCTCTAATTACTTTTATTTTCTAATACCTTTTTGGCAAGAATTTGCCAATAGTCATCTTTGACACATGTATGTGTCCAACAACTATAGGCCTCTCAGTGCCAACAAACTAGTATCTTCTTTGTAGTAGAGAGCAGCTATTTTTGATTAATAGATAATAATCTGTCAGGAATGAACACAAATTAAGTACATGGCTGTGCAGGATATCTGTGGTGGCATGGTTAAAACATATGGTATATGCTATGTGCTACTCATTGCCAGTTGAGTTGACCAGGGTCAGTAAGGGTTGTGCATCATTCAGAATTAAATATAGAATGCTTTTTAAAATTTTTGAATTTTTAAATTCCTGAATTTAATTCAAGGTAGCAAAAAGGAATCAGAATTCATATTTGAATATTAATATAAAGTTGATTTTTTTTTAGTCGAGTGTTTTTAAAAGCCTTTATAGCCGTGAAGCGTAACTAGACATCTAGTTTCTATATTTATCACTAAATCTAATAGATTAACTTTTGTGAAGAATTTCCACTTTCCAAATTTCCAATTCAACTTTTGTTTGTTTGTGTGCAGAAATGGATATCCTGACTCTACATTCCTTACTCTCTTGTCTGAGGCACTGGTGACTCATGGGATTGAAGGAGCAGCTGCAATCAGTCAAGATCAAGCCAAATCCTGACCTTGACAATAACACAAATCAGAAGACCACAAATACGTATTAAATTCGTATTAAAAATGTGTATTACTTATTTTCACATAGATCTTACCTAGAAATGTAAATTTTAAAAAATGTGATCGTGAGATACTGCTTAATTATTGCAAGTATTTTTGCTAACAATAATTTGTTTTTGTACTTTTTGTAATCATTTTAGAGTGTCATTGTCATGTTAAAATCATTGTACCTTATCAGTAATGCTCAATATAATGCTCTGTATATTCTGAATCTGTTGAGCATGCTTTTTAATAAAACTATGATCTTGTTTTAGAGATTCATTGTAACTCATCCTTCATCCACCTTGTTCATGATCTTAACTATTTTGTTTTTATCTGGTATTAATGCTAAATCTTTGCAATATTGAAACTGTGTATAATTTTGTTTTAAAACCATATAAGGAAGGCACATAATAATAAGTAATTGATTTTGAGTAAGCTGTAAGCTAACTAGATTTTTTTTTTTTTTTGCTGCCACAATGCTACTGCATTATGGGTAATGCTAAGAATTTTGGGTTATAGGGTGTTCTGAATAATTGCCAAATGGTTAAATGGCCTTGTATAAAAATAATACAATACTTATTAATATTGTATTTTCAATGCACATAGGTCTTTAGGCTGAATACAATTTATTCCAGTAACATGAATTTTTACTGTACATTAAAATGTACATACATATGAAAAAAACTTCTCAATATTTCCCTCGTTCCTTCTTTCCACTGCACACCGCAACATTCCTGCACGTCCAGGAATCTGAGCAACAGGGTCATATTCCCTTTCTCTCTCCTTTTTTTGAATCCGTCCTTAGTGTCATAACAGAGGCTGGAGATTGATTCAGTAGCATCTCAGCTCTGCAGACGTCTGGACCTTCTCCGGCGAATGTACAACTATTATGCTGAATGTATAGTCTTCAAATCCCACCAGGCATTTTGAAGCCAGTGTTAAGCTCTCATCATTAATTCTGGAATTTGGCTAAAATTGTTATTTGCATTCATCACCTTTCCAACATATAGGGCAGATATTTGTGTGCGAGTCTGTTTCTGACACTAATGTAAAATTAAAATAGGTAATCATGAGATAAAATTGTGAAATTTTAAAGATGAAAAACACAAAACAAACTTCAATTGGCTTTATGCACAGCTGCACTACTTCATGAACTTAAGCCAGCTCCTTGTTTCCTGTCTGCCATTATTGGCCAAGCTTGATTAATTCAGGTGTGTCTGATTATTGTTGCCGTGACTACTGAGGTCAGGCACACCTGAACTAATCAAATGGTGGAAGAGGCTATTTTACCAGGAGATGTCGAGCATGCCATGGATAATTATACATGCAGCTCATTTTACCCAGTTTCATTTATCATAAAGGCATTTAGAATATTTGATTTAAGAGATTAAACATTCATAATTTAACATGGACTTGATTAAACTGGTTTTCTAAATTTGACAAGCAACAGACGTTTTAGGAAAACAAATCAAAATGTAATTTCAAGTTACATTTTTCCAAATACATTATATACACCATTTGTTTCAAATTTACTGTCAATATCGAGCCATAACATATTGAACGTTCTCAGTTTGTGCCCTTTGGGATGTTATTTTCCCTGAATCTGTATAGACACCCACAGTCCTCTGCTTTCAGAGCAGGAACACTGCTTTTGGCAGTATATTCTTAGTCTTTCCATTGCATTGTCTTTAAAATGGCTGAGCACAGAGATCTGCTGCTCCAAGAGCAACTCAGCGGTCCTGCACCGATTCCCTGTGGACTGAGTTTCTACTTGGACTGCATCAGCAGCTACTGGGATTACAAAGCAAGAAACTTTCTCCACGGCCTGTAGTTGCAAATGCTTAATGTAGTGGGATAAAGAAACTGGAGGTTATTTTTACCTATAACCTAATTATTGAAATTACCTAATTAGCAAATTATTGAATTCATGTATAGTGTTGTTAAAAACTGAATTTTGTTTGTAACTTATAGAGGTGTTTGTAGATCTGACCTTTGAAAAAATATAAATAAGTTTATTTCTAAATGATCAAAGAAAGAGATCAGACCTCAAGTTTGGATCTTTTAAAAATGAACTAAATAAATAGCAACATTTTGTACACAAAACCCAATATCCACTACCGTTCAAATTAAGTTTGGCATCAGTAAGATTTAAAAAAGAAACGGAAATTAATACTTTTAGTTTTAATTGAGCAACAATATATTTAACTGATCAATGGTTGCAGTAAATATGTTTAATTTTACCAATGATTTCTATTTCAAATAAATGCTGTTCTTTTCAACTTTTCTTCATAAAAATAAACATATTTAGCAGCACAACTGTTTTCAACATTGATAATAATAATACATGTTTTTTGAGCATAAAAAATGATTTCTGAAGGATCACGTGACACTAATGATAATGTAATGATGCTGAAAATTCGTCTTAATAGAAAAAAAATACATTCAAATAATTTCAAATAGAAAACTTATTTTAAAATGTAAAATTTCTAAATATTACTGTTTTACTGTATTTTTGATCAAATAATTCCAGAGCATCAGAGACTTTTTCATTAACATTAGGCTACATACGCGTTTCTCGCAAATGCTTATGCTTAACATTTTTTATTTAAAGCTACAATATGTAGCTTTTTTTGGCCACAAGAGGGTGCAGTTTACAACAATAACAAAGGCGTATGTTTATGACGCAATGACGAGCTGAATGATGGGGCTTGCTGTCAAGCTGATGATGGATCTGACAATGTTTATGGATCAGTGAAAACACTCATGTTTTTAACATTACAGTGGTATAAAGCAGGTTGCGATTGCTAATAAGAGACATATCACACGCGAGTCCCGCGGATATAAAGGAATAAGGAAATTTCATCCTATTGAACTAGTCTACATGCAAGTGCTGGATTACTCGAGTCACACAGGTCAGTTTATTAGATGAATTAAATTTGTGAGGGAAACACAGCGCTGTTCCACTTGGTATAACACATTAAACAGTATTTAAATGTGTGCTGAAAGATATAATGTTATTCTACGTGTTAGTTCGTTTGCTATACGAAACTAGCAGCTAGATCAACATAAGAATAACATACTGACCATATTCTAACATTTCATCATGTCAATCTAACGTTATGATATTGATTTGTTTTATGTACATTTGCTCACCTGTCTAATAAAGCTGTAAAATCGTGACTCGTGAAGTTCTGTCAAGTCCAAATTAGTCACGGACGCCAGCTCTCTGTCGAGTGGAAGTCAGTCTCGGATGCTAGCTCTCGGCATCTCAAAAATATCACGCTGATATTGATCCTCATTTTAGTTCTCCTTGTTTGTCCCAAAGTCTGCTTGCCATGGTCTATATTTGAACGAAACAAGAACTGGGTGCCGCTAATCGTTACTCGCTAGGCAGTTGTCCACGTCTGTCGCCATGGTTACGTCATGGCAGTACGAGCGGAAACTGAGGATAGTGTGGATATTGCGTCATTTACAGGCGACATTTTTTTCCGGGACGGCCACATATGTTAAATTGGAATTTCTCTGAAATAAAATAACTTAGGTAACTTTTGGGATATTGTAAGTACACAACTGCAAGAAATGTATCACTCTGTGCAAGTGATTTTTGGATATTTAATTACAAAATTCTTACATAGCCGATTGGACCTTTAAATCTTTATTTATATAAAAAAATACAATCTCATTATGTTCTTCAAGAAGTTGGTTGAGCTGCAATGTGCAGAGCTTTAATCTAGACTTATAGTGACAACTTAGTAGAAAGGCTATATGATTAAAAAATCAAAGCTGTCTTTTATTTGAGCTTCTTCAAATACATTTGCATTTTACAGTTTTAATGTCTGTATTAATCGTAGAAAAAAAAAATAGTAGGCGTGTCTAAATTTTGGCTAGTAGTGCATTTTCTCAAGAAAAAAACAAATGAAAAAATACTTTGTTGAGATGCTCATACCTGTCCAACAGGTTTATGCACTCAAACACACCTGTTTCTTTTTCTCTCTTTTTTGCCCTCACACACTCAGTGTGGAACATGATATGTAGAGAGAGAGAGAGCAGAAACTGACTGTAACACAGACAATTATTCGTTCAGATAAGTGTGTGAAATGGCAGAGGAGTGTTTCAAAGACCTTGATCCATTCAACTGTCCCATCTGTCTGGATGCACTCCAGGATCCAGTGACGATTCCCTGCGGACACAATTACTGCATGGGCTGTGTTAAAGACTATTGGGATAAAAAGGGTGGCAAAGATGGTGGTTACAGTTGCCCTCAGTGCAGGAAGACCTTCTCACCTCGGCCAGTTCTCAACAAAAACACCATGTTTGCTGAAGTGGTGGAGCGGTTTAAAAACACAGGACTTCAGGATTCTCCTCCCACACATTACAATGGACCTGGACACACGGTGAGAGAAATCTGCACTGCCAAAAAACTCAAACCTTTGAAGATGTGTCCAGAAAGCGAGGATTCATCCTGTAAGATTCACCTAAGATATCATAACAATGACTATCCCAGAGAAAAGCGCACAGTGATTGTTGTAAGTGGGGAATCTAAAGGAAATATTTGCTCAAGGCACAACAAACCATTGGGAGACCAACAGTTCATCTGCCCCCTGTGTCTTGATGAAGTCCATCAAGGACATAAAGTGTTTTCAGGGGCACCTGAGAAGACAAAAACGCTCAGGAGTAAAGAGAAAACAACTGGACATGGTAGGAGACCATCTCATAAGAGGGTTCATGGTACTGAGCATAGACATGGGCATCGGAGTGGACATACCCGAGGCTCACGTGTTAAAAGAGGCCATGAAACACACAGTAGTGGACACAGAGGTAATCGTAATTCACATGGGCACAGTCATGGTGCTGGACACAGAAAGAAAAGATTGGGAATTATGTTCATGACAGAAACTGGCACTAAAAAGACCACTGTGGAAAACACTAGAGTGCTTTGAGGAGCCTTGAGTTTGACTACAGAGTTGTAGATGCCATGTTTTCTAGAGGAATGTTGCTTTACTAGATTCAGGCGTCGACTGAAAATCTCAAGCATCCCATTTCTTTTTGAATAACAGCTATCCATTTCTGGAAACATTTAATTAGTATTAATGAACATGATTTTTTGCTGATATTTTTTAACAATTCAATGTTGAGTGTTTTTAACAAGTTTAACAGCAAGAAAACTTGAAACACTTAAAACAACTTAGATTACATCTCATTAATCTTCAAGACTTCATACTAGATAAGTTTCCTGAATGTCGTATCAGATTCTTTATCAAGGATTAATATATATATATATATATATATATATATATACAAACATTGCACTCACATTAACAATCAATTTCTAGCCAATGTTTCGACATATTATATGTAGTAAGGAAATTCCCACTGCATTTCCTAGCCTGATTTTTTTATTATTATTATTTCCAGGTTATCCACGTCTGTAAACAAATGTTTTATGAAATGAAATGTACTGTTTGTGCTACACTTCAAATAATAATATTAATAAATGTGTTTATCAGTATCTTTGTCATTTTACCGTGTGGTTACATTTTCACACTACTTCCTTTTAATATATTCACATTAGAAGGAAATTAACAATTATGATATTCATTCACTTGTTTTAAGAAAAATTAACCAAAATGGTTGGTTTAAAACAAAGTAAATTTACAACAGGGGTGAGAGAAATACACTTGTTTTTTTACATTTAAATGAAGATTAGTTTCTCTTACCTCATCAAAAAACAGGCAAATAGTTTTCTTATTAACCTTAACAAACCTCAGTAGTTTTTGTAAAGTAAATGTGTCAAGTGTGCAAGAATATTTATAAATTTGGTGAAAAACAAGTGTTTCCCCCCTAAACAAGCCACATCACACTGGTAAACTGAACTGTAAATATTTAACTAAACCCATTGAGAACATTGTGTATTGTGTGTACATAGTTTTGTGAATGATAGGACACTGGGTTGTAAAAAGCATTTGGATAGCACATCAGGTCAAGTACAGCTAGAACCTTTCTACCTCATCTCAGATCAGATTGAATAAAATCCTTTTATAAACCTAAATAATGTGTATTGCTCTAGTCTAAATGTATATCTGCAGCTTGTTCAATAACGACTCTGTAAACACATCTTTTAGTTATGCTCTTTAATTAGTCCTGGAAAACATGTAAGGCAAAATGGTCACATCACACACAGAAGCGTTATGAACTCTACGGTCCTCATGACCACACGCGGTCCAACTAAACCAGAGTCGAGCACAGAAACAGCAGCACTTCAGATTCTCAAAATTAAATGGAAAAAGTTCTGATGGTTTAAAAAACAAACAACAACACAAACAACCCATGGTGCTTCTCTGACGTGTGTGGAGGGGAGGAGCCTTAATGCTGATGGTTAGGGGCGGGGTTTGAATTAAAAACTAATCAGTGTACAGAAATGTAAGCTGGTGGCTCTGATTCGCTCTATAGTCAGAAGGCAAAGCAGGAAAGTTGGAACTGTAATTTACAGATTGCAAACGGAGCCTTTCATTACTCGAGATCTCCATGACACTTTGTGCGCACAAATATGCATCCAAACATACATAAAAAGTGCATCAAGACATAGTGATGTGTGCAGCGTTCATTTTTTTAGACAAAGATAGATCTGTTACGCTGAGCATGTGTGGGAAACGGTCCACAATGACTCACTGTTACTTGTATGTGCCAGACAAAGAGAAGGCAGATACATCTGCTATATTAATTTAGACCTAAAAGCGTTTCAAAGCTTCATTTCATTATTGATTTTATAAATGCATAAATTAATCAATACATTTGACTGTAGGCACACCAAAACTGCACTGCGTTTGCGTATCTAATATTGTAAATAATGTTTAGACATGATACGATTCAGCGCTGGTTAAGGCTGCATTTGTAGCAGGAATTCTGCACTCTGTAAACCTGAGGGGTGTTTCCTGTTCTGGGAAAACTATTGGAGTGAGAGGACCGAGGAAGGAAGCAGCTTGGCTCGATCCGAGCCTCTCTCTGGCTCCCAGTCGCACAATTCCAGATCCACGAGAGACACTCGCACCTGCAGCTGAGCTCATTGTGGAGCTGTGCACGCTCCAAAAGGAGGAAGAGGAATAATTCTCCAAACCATCATCCTATAAAAATCATCCAGACCTTGAGAGATTTAAAGCGAGCATTCCCAGCCCAGATGTCATTGTTGTTGGGTGTGTGTGCTGTGAACGTCTCTGAACGGACCCAGTTAGCCAACGCAGACAGATCCAGGGACGAAACTGAATCAACAGCCGCTCTGATGTCATAAGCAGCCGAGATCAATTCCAGAACCGGAATGTCGCTGCTAGATCATCTGGGAATGAAAACAGCGGGAATTTGCTTGTGAACGGGACTATTATGTTAAAAGAATAATTCAACCAAAAATTTTAATTCTGTCATTTTTTTTACTCACCCTCATGTCGTACTTTGAAGAACATTACATTTCGGTTATCATTGATTTCCATTCCAACATTTTTCTCAAAATATCATCTTTTATGCTCCAAAGAATGATATGAGGGTGAGTAATTAATGACATCATTTTAATTTTGGGTGAACTATCTCTTTAATATCACATTGAGAAACAAAAAAGCGAAAACAACAGCCAGCAACAGCTTGGGAAACTACACTGACATTAATCATTAGATCGTTCTGACTGCTGCTGGATCTTTTTGTTGGGTTACCTCAGGTCATAGGTTATCAAATGTTACCCATGAACACCCACATGATACACAAAAAGTGCATCTATAAACAACAGTACACTTAATCTGGAAGGAGTCTCAGGTCAGTGGGAATATTCCAGCCCTTCAGGACAGCAGAGCAGAGACGGTGTTGGGGACGAAATAGAGTCTACGTGCATTCACGTGTAAACATGCGTGGAGGCAATCTGGTGTTGGTCTACGACTGAGGCACAGTGAGAACGAGAGGTTTTGCATGGATTCAAACGTTAGCGGAAAACAAATAAGTCAGAAATCAGTCAGCACCAATAATATTCAGGGCGTAGTCGACCACACACGACAGGAGCAAATTCAGAATCTCAAGATCTTTTACTGCGAGGTCATTTCGACAATAACCACAGACGTTTAGTTTAGTTTTTTTTTTTTTTTTTAAATCATCTTTCATTCTTTTTTTTCTTCTTCTTCAGTACAGTAAGCACAGTTATAGCGAAGGTCACACCTTCACAAAAAAGTTTGGCACACTCGGTCAGGACCAACAAAATCACATGATTCATCACATTTTAGAGGAACTGCAGCAAAGCCTTTTGAACTTAAACTAAAATGCAGACCACAAAAAAAAAAAAACATACAAAATAAATCAAACAAAATACAGAGGACGGATATTTTTCACTGAAGTGTTAGTTAGGGTCACTTGGTGCTCTGAGTCACCATCCACAGGAACACAGGAAGAGAACCAGCGGAACACAACAAGAAACTCAGTCAACCCATCAGACCCGGAACTAAAAACCGGATCGGGATTTAGTAAGTCAGAACATGGTAACTCATCAGACAAGTATGGCAGTTCCAAGCCCATCCCAGTGCATTCTGGGCCTGAACGGTTATCTGCACTCATATAGTGATTATGTAAACACGAGCATGCATCCAACAATGCAGCCTTCTGAGCATCTCCATGCATGTTCAAACACTTGTTTCTCAGTTTAAGAGGTGTATAAAGAGCGAGTGTGTTGGTGGGAGAATGAGGGAAGAAAAAACAGACGGTCTAAGTGAAGACATGGACGGGACCAGCAGATACGGTGGATCAGGAGTGGAACTGCCATTCTCTACAAGTGCAAGCCGAGTGCAAACGATAGCAAACCAATGCAGGCCGTTCATGGGGGCCGAAATATTCAAGAGTGATGGTGAGAGTTAGAAACCGACGGGAGGAGAGAAAGAGACGGTTAAAATGACGGTAGCATGAGGGAGGTAGAGAGACAAAGAAAGAAAGAACATCTGAATCTAAATCCGACAACAAACCTAAGGACAGACATTCAAATACAGAAATGCACATACCATACTCTCTCTCTCTCTCACACACACACATATATATATATATAAAATAGGGTTTTGTTTCACATACATCAACACACATCACAACACTCGATGAAATGAACCAGACTCGTAGTGTGAAAAGAAAGTGTTCAGCAGGTGTCTTGAGTACTTGAATGATAGCACTGCAGTGCATATAAATCCCAAGCGGAGGCAGTAGATTACTGCTATCTGAGTAACAGGGGAGAGGGTGGAGCCATAGCCCAAAATGCATTCAAATAAAACCACTGAAGTTTATCATATAAAAAAAGAGCTGCTGTGGAGATGTGAGTGGTTGTATGTTTGGGATGTGGGGGTGAAACCTAACTGTCATCTATAACTAGCCTAACTGCTGTTGCTATGCCAACCACCATGACGAAAAGGGTAAGAGAACAGGGAGAGAAAGCATAGTTGGAAGAGCCAGAGTGGATATCATATGTAAATGTGAGGTGCAGGTCAGCTAGATCACGTGGTAAGCTGTCACGGGAACGAGGGGCGGAAAGCGTCAGGATCCTGAGGAATCCTGGAGGAGGTTCTGGAATGAAAGGCCACTCCTGTCTTTATGCGTCCACATCTGATACAAGGGAAACGATGGGGAAAAGGGCTGGGAGAATGTTCTCTATAATTGGTCCTGTTTGCCAAGCTAGACTCATTAAAAGCCTGGCACTTGCCCGTTTTAATGACATGGCACATTGAACAGCTGAAGCCTAGGACAACCTTGTTAGTTTTTGGGATAATGTTGGCAATGTGTTTGAGAATTTAGTACACATGCGTGTGCATGAAAGAGGCTTGTTGTCAAATCACGGCCAATCAGAAACCACCCTGACTCCTCCAGGGGGCGGAGCTTGAGTGTATGTCAGTGAGTCTGGTCCAAAACGACATAAACAATGGGAGTGTAGGTGGGTGCTCTTGTTTTGTGTGCCAAGGTGGGCAGGAAAAAAGTTCTTTCACAATTGATGATGAACGACAAATCAAACAAACACATCCACTTCAGAACAGAAAGGAAAAGAGAACGGAAAACCCAGTTTCACAGCGGATACACAAACACACAGAGGGGTGTAGAGAGCGAAAAAGGTTGTTTTTGGTTTGCGTCTAAAAAGATAACTAATATTTCGGTGGAATACAAGAATTTTATAGTGCATTAGTTTGCCAGGAATATTGTTAGAGGATATGGTAGTACAATTTTAAAGGGTGCAGAATAAGGTTATTTGTTATATAATTAAAGACATTGGTTGAGTAAACACTGTGGTGAGATTTATAAAAAGGATAATACTGCCCTAACACACCTCGGTGGCGTGCAGTCATAAGAAAGAGTTAGAAAGGATGCAGCAAAACTGTGAATAAATACTACCGTGTTACAACAGAAAAATAAAGTGGTGTGTTCCCTTGGTGTACAGTGTGTGTGTGTGTGTGTGTGTAAGTGGTCTGTGAATTCTGCTGATTGAATGATTGCAGAAATGCAGATCTGATCTAATGTTAAAAATCACCTGGGCTTAAGCTAATTATACTATACACCCCTCCATTCACACAGACACACACACACATTCACACTCAGACCACTCCCAAACCGCTGACACAGACACAAAGCACATCCACAATGTTTCTCTCCCCTCAGTTCTCCTCTTTCTTGGCTTCTTCCTTCTTTTCTTCTGGTTTCTTGTCATCTTTCTTGGTCTCTTCCTTCTTGGTCTCGTCCTTCTTCTTCTCCTCTTTTTTCTCCTCCTTCTTGGCCTCGTCCTTCTTCTTGTCGTCTTTCTTCTTGTCGTCCTTTTTCTTGTCGTCTTTCTTCTTCTCCTCATCTTTCTTGGCCTCCTCTTTCTTCTCCTCTTCCTTCATGGGCTCGGTGGTGAGGATGATTTTACCGATGTTGTGCCTCTCTTGCATCCTACGCATGGCATCACCGACCTGAGAGAGAGAGAGAGAGAGAGAGAGAGAGAGAGAGAGAGAGAGAGAGAGACTGGTGAGGGTGTGGATGAGGAACGGCAGAGAGAGCAGCTTGAATGGCCATCTGCTGTGGTAAGAATATCTAACAAGCTGTTGACAGTTGATCTAATACTGAACTTCACGCGCACACAAACACCATTTATGAGATTTTATGTGTTCAATGTAGGGGTGGGAATCTCTAGGCATCTCACGATTCGACTCGATTACGATTCAGAAAGCTGCGATTTGATGCTAAAGCGATTATTGATTATCTGAATCTTTTGTGTGTGTGTGTGACTGTAAATACATTGTACTTTTAAAGCAATGTATTTACAGTCACAATGACCCAAGTAATGAACCATAAAAAATTAACATACATTATATTTTATTAACATTACAAAGAACCAGTGGTGGAGGAAGTACTGAATCTCAGTACTTAAGTAAAAGTACAAATAACCAGATAAATATTTACTTTAGTAAAAGTAGAAGTAACACAATGACAACCATACTTAAGTAAAAAGTAAAAAGTACCTGATTTTAAATGTACTTTAAGTATTAAAAGTAAAAGTACTTGCATAACAATTTATTCTCTTAATGTCTATTTTCTAATGATTAATAAAACATTTAATTCTAACTCATTCACCCTAATACTCCTATAATGATGTTCAATAATTATGGAAAAAAATTGTTGTCATCATTTCTCAAACAAGCTTGCAATTCGGCAACACATCATGCTTATCCTTACTATATGTTAATAACTATTTTTTGGCATTAAACGCGATTAATTTATGGTGTAATTCTGAACCTCTTGGCTTGCCATAATCCTAACCAAACGTATATTACACACGGTGCGTTTCCTATGCACGTAAAAACAAATTTTCGGGTATAAATTGTACGATAAACACACTGCGTGCGAGGCGCATTTTATTTAGTGTGACCGGTGATGTATCTATGGCAACCAAACGTCACTGGTGAGACAAACGTGCAACGAACGGATGGTCAGATTACGTTTTGGCAGGGGAAAAACTGATCAGAAAATGTAACGAAAATGTAACAGAAGTTGTAGAAATGTAGTGGAGTAGAAAGTAAAATAATTGCTGCAAAATGTAACGAAGTAAAAGTAAAAAGTATGCACTATTTATTCTACTTAAGTAAAGTAAAGATACGTGAAAAATGTACTTAAGTAAAGTAACAAAGTATTTGTACTTCGTTACATTCCACCACTGCAAAGAACCAACAGGAAAATTAATGTGTGCCTGAACTAGCAGCATACTAGTAGTAAATTAGTAATATAACAACGACGGTACAGCCGAGTGTTTTTCCTCCTCTGGGTGGAAAAGTGTCACATGGCTTCTCATATTTGTCGTGTTTCCGCAATATTTTAGTTTTATTCTACGAAGATTACACCTAGTGTGACTCTTGACCAGTTCCTGTCCCCCTCCACGTCAGCTTTTAACGAGAGGGTGTTTGGATTTCGCACTCAGCTCTGTTATGTGCACGCCACAGATGGTCCGGGCACTGCACTTCTGCACTTAAGAGTTCCGCCTTTCGCATTCCGTCAATATTATGTTATTATAAATATTATATATATATATATATATATAATTATTTTTTTTATTTTTTTTGAAAAACGATTTTTGACATTTGTGAAACGATTCCGAATAGTCCACATCCGCATTGCGATGCATCTAAGAATCGATCCCCCCCCCCCCCCACCCCCACCCCACCCCTAGTTCAATGTATTGGTTGCTTACTCTATTACTCTAGCAAGTAAGTTGGCTGATGACCTAAAGGCACAAGCCTTTAGATTTACACCATTATCAACTGCTTTTCTGGCACTTTCGTCCTAAAAGAGAACATTTCACTACATTTCACTGCAATCACAAAAAAAAACAAAAAAACAATTTGAAAATAGTTTCTGTAGCAGTATCAGAAAATAGCCAAATATCAGCGGACAGCATCGTTTTTTAATGGCCAGTACTGAAACTTAGATTTAATTTAATAAAATTCATGCATTTTACCATTTATTATTACAATTAATAATAATGATTTTTTTTTTACCATTTTAAATTATATTAATAGTTTTATAATTATAAAGTATTACATGCATTTTATTAGGATACATGAGTATTTATATATATATATATATATATATATATATACACACATATATTTATGAAGAGTTCAGATGCAAAAGCCTCTAAATGCCATTTGAAATTTTCTTCTTTAATGATGATTTTTATCAAACTTGTATATTTAAGTTCAGTAATTTCACTTAAATAACAATTAATAGGTAATTATCATTGCATTTTAAGTGAAATCACTGAACTTAAGTATACAAGCTTGATAAAAAAAATGATCATTCTAGAAGAAAATTTCAAATGGCACTTAGAGGCTTTTGCATCTGAACTCTTCATATATACACACATATATATATATATATACACATATTATACACATATATATATATATATATATATATATAATAACAGACAATATATCGGTCTATCACTAGTTGAATCAAAACGTTGATAAAGTTCAACCGAAAATTAATTACTTTTCTCCTAAGAGTATTGATCAACGTACATCAGCTATTCTCTGGTCAGTTTACGAGCCTCCTTCTCTGTTTTTCCTCCAGGTCACCTCTCCTTTACCACTCTACCTAACAACCAGCGACACAGCAACAGCGAGCCATCTCCTAGCAACTAGGAAATGCAACCTGGCCCTGACGATTGACTCGGACAGATTGGAGGAAAGAGAATGAGACAGGAAATGAGAGTGAAGGACAGGGAGAATGAGTTACCAACAAACATGGAGCACTTAAAACAGCGCTTCTCTCACCCATGAACTGAAATCTTGTTGAAATATGTCTTTCACTTGAATGTGAAAGCACTTTATTTTTTTATTGTTATTTTCTATAACACCAAAGTCTGATGAGGCTGATAAAAGCCCAGCTCGTCAAAAAAGCATCAGCTCGCATTCGCAGTTACTTACTGTAACCAGGAAGAGATGTCTCCATAGCAACAGGGGAGATAAGAAAGAAGAAGAAATAATAGGGAAAGATCTGCTCAAGGTGGAATCTCAATGGACTCCAACATCCTGCCATAAATACACTCCCAAACGAGTCATTTTTTTCCCCAACAAACTCAGAACACACAGTTCAAATGACCCCCATCAGACTCATTCATTCATTCACCTGCTCCAGGTGGTAGGTGGAGTCAATTCGGGGCTTGATCTTGCCCTGTTTGTACAGGTCCATAATGACTGCCATGGCCTGAGCAATGAGCTCACTCTCAGAGTCCAGGTAGCCCAGGTGAAACCCACAGACCGAGCGGTTCCCTTGGATCAGACTCAGGGTGTGAACGGAGAACTGCTGGTACCAGGTCTTAGCCACTGCAAACAGGTTCTTCTTCTGGCCCGCCAACATGTTAGCGGCACCTGCCAGGTCCAAACACAAACATCAGATTGACATAGAAAACATAGATATGCATCAATCCATTCTGATCATGGTTTTGAGTCCATTTTCATTTTTCAGGTACTTGATTTTGGCAAAATATTACTATGATTTAGGGGATGGGTTTTGACAACACTCTGTATCAAAATATTTTTAAAAAAAAATGGGTTTTTAAATGCAGCCTTCGTGAGCAGAAGAGACTTTCAAAAAAACACAATCTTACAGGCCCCAAACTTTATAATGGTAGTGTACTTTTTTTTAGCTGGACAATAAATGGATAATGATTTTATATATAAAAATAGCATCGTCAACACCTGTAATGCATACATTGGTAAAATAAATACGAAAATATATATTATCTCTACTTTTGAACTGAGACAAATGATAATATTATTCATTACAAATGTTTCTCGCAAAAGTATAAAACAAAAAATAATGTAAAACAGTTATAAACTGTTTCACAAAATCTCTCCCAGTAAATATATTACTACCATCATACCACCCCCTATCTCCTAACATGTAGAAATGTCTTTGCACGTGCAAGGCGTTTGAACTGCAAGCATGTTCCCCGTGCATGAATAAGTATTTGTGTGAGTTTTCTGCATGTAAAATGTGTGTGTGGTTGACCGATGGGTGAATTACTGCTTAATGGCTCCCACAGTGAGCGTTCTTCATTTACAGAGGAATGACATGCCTCTCTAGCCCTCCTTCTCACTCTCTTTTCCAACACTGCACTCTTTGACCCGTCTTCATTCGCTCACTGTTCGCACATCCTCTCGCATCGCTTCCCATGTCTGTCACTCCCTCACTTGTTTTCTCCTTCTTCAGTGTCTCTCCACACAATTTTCCTCTTCATTTTGTATATGTCGTCAACAGTCTAACCATCACTCTTTCTGTTCACTTCAAAGGTGGCTTATTAGCATGAAATAAGATAAGAAAGCCACATATTGGGAAGACACAGGATAGAGTAAATTACACTCTATAGTACTATTAGAGAAGGGGAAATGTACACAAAACAATGACAACTCTCTCCGTTTGTCTCTCTTTCTCACACACATTGACAAAAGCGAGCTCTGAGTTGGCCTGTGATTTGGACCTGACCCAGTCTGTTACATTCGGACACATTCTGGGTTCTGTGTCAGATAGAGGACCCATTGTTCTGATCAGGCAGGATAGGAGGAAGAGAGTGAGTGAGAAAAAGAGACGGAGGGACAAAAACAGTTGGGTGGGACTACAGGGCGCCATGTTGTTTAAGGGGTCTTGTTCCAGGTATTGTGTTTCTGAAGTTGATTTACTGTAATATGTCACTGTCAAGCAGGCCTGGTTCTTGGCAGCTATGAGAGTATTTATCTTCTTTTAAATAAATAATTTTAGAATAAAATGCTACCATTTTCACTTTTCTACTGTCCAGTCAAGTTACCTTTATTTATATAGCACTTTTAACAATATAGATAGTTTCAAAGCAGTTTACAGTGATAATAGGAAGTTTTGACAGTGTGCACATGCGTATTATGCGTTTAGTCTATCCACAAGTTTCCGAGGGGCGCTCCTGTAAAAAATAAAGTGGGTGAAACTTCCGGTAAGGCGGCGGAAGTAGCATTCCAATGGTATTTTGTGTGTTAGTTAGCGAAGAGGCTAGCTGTTTTTTGGAGAATTATTTTACCATTTAAAGACGCAAATCTTTATGAGAGATGTCGTTACGGAGCTCAGGGACAACATGTGCTGTTCGCGGTTGTATGTATAACTGGACTAAACTAATTCAGTGGCTTAAAAATGATTGTTTTGAACATAAGCCGAAAACGAAATAAGAGTGATCCTGCCAACGACTGCAGTTTCCATCACCTCCAAAAAAAGACAACGAATCTTCCTGTGTACATTTGTTTAAATTCTTAATATTCTATAAACTCTATCAGCATGTGTTTGGCTGTTCACTACTGATGTTACACCTAAACTCAGGATCAAAGCCTGAGTTGACAGAATACCAAATTTGCCAGTTAATGTATTCAAGTAGCACATTCATTTATAATTTTGAATAAACTCCAAAGCACAATGACCAAGTGTGTATTTTTTATTTTAATTGTTTGTCAGCTCGCACAACTGTCTGTCACCATGCCTTGATGAGTATTGATTATTAATAATGGGTAAAGGTACTGTTATTTCACCCTTTTTAATTTCGTTGAGGTTGTGTTCCCACACCGTTAGCTAGTTTGGATCGCTATAACTTGAATGACTGTCAACTGTTGAATGAACGAGTGTGAAGTATGTCAAGTCGAGCTTTGTTTACTTCGAACCGGAAGACACGCCCACTTTTGACGCAAGGCCTCATGGGGCGTAAGAAACTTGTGGATATTTTAGTCTATATTATAAGCTGTATATTGCAAGTACTGCCCTGGGGTCCAGAGACACCTGTGGAAGCTCCTGAGTGTGGCCTGGAAGAACAGTTTAGGAGCAGAAATCAAAGCAAGATTTTCTTCTCCATACTGGCCAAGAGGTTGACCACCTACCTCATAAGCAATGGGTACATTGACACTAGCTGCCAGAAGGCAGGCGTGCCAGGCTTCCCAGGGTGCGTGGAACACTCTGCAGCCATATGGGAGCAGATCCAGAGAGCAAAAAGAGAGAGGTGACCTGCATGTGGTATGGCTGGATCTTGCCAATGCATATGGGTCCGTCCCCCACCAACTCAAAGTTTTTCTACATCCCAGTCTGCATTCATGCCCTGGTGGCCAAGTACTTTGAGGACATCAAGATGTGTTGCACCCATCAGGACTTCATGACAGGCTAGTAACAGCTGGAAGTGGGCATTGCCATGGGATGCTCGATCTCTCCCATCCTGTTTGTAGCAGCCTTCGAGGTCATCCTGATGGGGGCAATGGTGATGGTTGGAGGTAAGAAGCTACCTTTAGTCCAAAGGCTGCCACCAGTGAGAGGCTATATGGATGACATTACCACCATTCTCCAGACAGCAGCATGTACAAGACTGCTGAAGAGGATTGAAGAACTTGTGGACAGCAGACTTACACAGCAGACCTCTCTGATAGGCAGATGGGGGGAACAGTGAGGAAGCAAGGATCAATGAGAGCCAACTCTCTGGCAAGTGTAAAGTATGGAGCTACCAGTTCATACTGTACCCAAGGGTGATGTGGCCTTTGAAGAAGAGCGAAGTTCCCTCCTCGTGGCAAACAAGATGTATAGGCTACCAAACTCATTCATCAGGAAGTGGCTGGATCTACCAAGATGCCTATCAGAGGTAGGCCTCTTCAGCAGGAACACAATGCCATTGCGATCCATTGGCCTGGGATACAAGCAGAACAAGACTCAGGTGGTGCTGGAGCTGAGGGAATCCAATGACCCTGAGATACAAACAGGGAGGAAGTGCACAGCCCCGGAAGAGGTCGACATGGCAAGAGCAGAGTCCAGGAGGGTCGAGCGGGCCTTGGGAGAAGCAAGACTCTTCACCTCTGGTCAAAGGCCTTCAATGAAGAGCGGAGAGCCATGGTGGTGGCAGAAGTGACAAGGGCAGAGCAGGAGCACCTTAACATCAAGGCGGTGTCTCGGAGCCAGCAGGGAGGCTAAATGTCATGGGAAGGTGTCACAGACAGGCATTGGTCATGGTCTGATCTGTGGAAGATCACCCAAGCCAGGCTCAGCTTCCTGATTAGATCCACCTATGACACCCTACCTTGTCCCAGAAATCTCCAGCAGTGGTTCGGCACAGAAGAACGTTGCCCCTTTTGCAGTACCAGCAATGCAAGCACATTCAGCACATCCTGTCAGGTTGCAAGACAGCATTGTCCCAAGGCCGCTATAGGTGGCGACACAACCTGGTCTCGAGGAAGCTAGCAGAAGGGGCATGTACATATGAGGCTAATAGTAGCCATCCATACCAACGAGAAGTCCCATTCTGTTTGCAAGGGCCAGAGAAAAAAAATTATCCCTGCCATCATTCCACCACCAGGAGATGTATTGGGGTTAAAGGAGCAAAACACCCATGACTGGTGGTCCCCAGCCGATGACCTGTTTATGCACAAAGAGGTGGAGCACACCTGCACAAAAGGCACCGGTGGAGGAGTGTCAGGCAGCAATGCCAATCAGGTCGACCATCAGCCTGTATTTCGATAAGCTAGGTATGTGCGTTTGCATTCATACACTTACATTATGTTCCTGCTCCATTCATGCAATAAATGTATGCCTAATGAGCAGGTTTTTTCTAGTGTATTTCAACTGATCAATGTTTGACCCATTTAAGTGGCTGTCACTTAATTTTAACCTTTAAACTTTTTTGTCACTTAAATTACACTTTTAAAATCAGTCAGAACTATAAAAATCTATATTTATATTTACAAGAAAATATGAAGATACATAGATATTTTTGCCTGTGTAATTTTCAGCCTCTGCTTTTCCGCTACAGACTGAAGCATCTCGTGAGTGTATAACACGCCACACTGTTACTTTCAGCCAATAAAAGAAAAATGCTACATTTTTCTGGTGTTATTTTTTGATTGGATGAGTATTGATTAAACTTGCTTTTAATCAAGGCCCAAATAGTAAAAAAGATTAACACTATCTGTTCCATTCTGTTATCTGTTAAGCCATTCAGACGTGTCTACTGTGGTTTGTTCAACTTAACCAGTAAAACCTCAGATTAGACATTATTTTAACTGTAGTATTTGGTCGAAATAATAAACTTGGAATGTATGCAAGCTGATATTCAGAGTGTCCCTCGTGGCTCACCGTAGCTGATGAGCTTCCCCATTGGCTTCAGTAGGTTGTAGCCCTTATGGGTGTCAGAGCCTCCCAGAGGATCCAGAACAATATCCAGCCCTGAAACACAGGCAGAAAGACAGATGCTGAATTTAGCTCCATTTAGCATATTTATAAATACTGTATCTATCTACTGTATATGTCAAATTCAGAGTGCATGTGTTCAGTTTACACATTTTTGTGTGAATTGTGACAGAAAATTGTGTAAATTAAATGTTAATTAGCAGTCATTAACAAGATATACATCATGTAGCAAAAATATACACTTCTGTTAAAAAAAAGTTTGGGGTCAATACAATTTTTGAAAAGAAATTAATACTTTTGTAAAGCAAGGATGCATTAAATTTGTCATAAGTCACAGTAAAGACTTTTCCATTGTTACTAAAAATTTCTGTTTTAAATAAAAGCTGTTCTTTTGAACCCTCTCAAAGAATCCTGATAAAACTGGTTTGTGTTTCTACAAACATTTCAAGCAGCACAACTGCTTTCAATATCAATACTCACTGTTTTTAGTATTTCTATTAATAATCCTATAAATATTTCGTTATTTAGATATTTTTAGCAACGCATGTTGACAATGTTTTACCATGCCAATGGTATAACAGCTAAAGAACGACACTCTCAAAAAAGTACTTTCTACATTGTATCTTGTCCAAGTCTTTGTTTTTTAAAGTGTATTTCAAATATTGAAGTGTATTGAAGTGCTGTGTATATGCTGTGTATAGTGCCTTATCTTAGCAGTTCAATTTGAGCATATCAGTCTGGACATGAAAACAGTTATTTTATGGGTTAACATTGCTCTAATCTTGACCGGAGTGGAATGTCATCAATGTGATGTTTCTAAATTTCTAAGATTGCTATGGTCAAAGGAGTACATCAAATAAAATGTTCATCTGGGAAAGAATTAAACAAAAAGAAAGGAATTTGTTTTGTCCATTTCTTTGATAAGATAAAAGAGTAAACAACATTTTATCAGACTGCGTGTTAGGAGTTACACCTGACTAAATATACACAAAACCTCAATATACACATCAGATACACAACCAAAAACACAAATGTGGAAGGCAGAATAGACAGATGGACTCCAAGGTTAATATACAAAAAAGGTCCGTTACAGCAATTCAAAGCAGAAAAATATATTATTGACTTCTTAAAGGAGACTTCATAGGCTGTCCATTCTGTCTTCAATTGAAGTATATTTACTAGGCTATTTGCACAAAGTTCTAAAGATCAGCATTTATTTAAAATAGAAATCTTTTGTAACTTTATAAATGTCTTTACTTTCAATCAATTTAATGTGTCCCCAAACTTTTGCATGGTAGTGGAAAGCTGGTTTGCGGTGTCTGTGCTTACCTTTGGGGCTTATTTTACGGATCTCCTCTACGTAATCACGTGTCCGGTAGTCGATGGGGTGTGTGACTCCACCCTGGCTGATGACCTCGTGTTTGCTGGCTGAGGCGGTGCCAAATACTGTGACATCGTTCACCGTTTTACACAATTGAGTGGCAGCGATGCCTACTCCACCTTGAGAGGGAACAAAACAAGAACTCTCTCAACAAAGTATTTTCAGCATTTTCCATCTCAAAACAAAAGCAGAACCATGTAAGCAAGGGTACAAGAGGACAAAACTCAATGCAGCCATTTGACCTTAAAGATGAACAGCCACCCACACATGTACAAACATTCAGGCCATTGTAGCAATCCCATTACGCCCGTTTAACTTGTGGTTTCAAGGACAGATAACTGAGTTTCTGTCTGATTAATTCTTGTTTCTCCGGAAGAAGAAAAATGCATTATAAATGAGTAAAAACGCATTATAAAATTATAAAAATTAAGAAAAATGGGTCAAAGTCATTAACAACTAAAGTGGAATGTTTAAATGTGGTGGTTTATAGTGAAAGATTTAAGTTTTTTAACTTCACGAAAGTTTGTACGAAAACTGTTTACTTGGGTACAGAAACACAAGCAGAACAAATTGTCTAAATCGTTCGGAAGGCCATTCTGACAGTAATTTTCAGATTCACGAAAATATCTCTATTTTCAAAATGTTAGTTGGTACGACAGACATTTACACCTGCACCTTTTACCAACTGTGTTCTAATTTAGGCAAACTGATGACCTTGCATTTTGATGCACTTTTGATGCATGTACCATATAATAATATTTTATGGGCTGATTTGCCCAGTTTTTTTTTTTTGTTGTTGTTGTTGTTTTTTTACTCATCAACTTTGGCACTCATCACGGTCACTTTTTACCCAGCCATCCAATCACAGTGGAGGTGTGCAACCTTGAACAACAACTGAACAACAATCGAGAAGTAATATAGCTGATAACTGTATTTTTATATTCAGAAATTTTCTTCAAAATGAGATACTAGAAACGCATTACTACCATGGATATTCTGTATCATCATAATAACCAAAGTATTTAATGGTTGATAAGGGGGTTCCTCAAGGTTCTCTTTTAATTAACGATTTATCGCACATTTACTCCATCGGTAAGGTTCATCTTTATGCTGATGATACCGTAATTTAAACAGCTGACTCTGGTATTCACTGTATCCAGAACCGGTTACAAGCTGACTTTATTATGACTCAAAAATTGCTTCATAATAACAACTTAGCTGAAACTAAAACTTAACTAAAATTAATCCACACAGATTATAAAATCAAATCAGTAATTTTAAAACTTTCTCCGAGACGAAATTTCACAAACAGCGTGAGTGTTCAGCTGGTGCTCATACATGCGATCATACATGTGATCAACACATGTGACAGTGTGGCAGACAGTATAACAGTAATGGATCTGTGCATTAAAGTGACAGCAGCCATACGCGTCTCATTAATTTTGTCATCAAAACAACAAAAGATAGTTTTAATTGTACGGAATCAGGATAAATATCCTATGTAGGCCTATTTAATTTAGTCAGGACTAAAAGACTATCCAGAGTTATTTTACATTATACTGGATTTTTTTCATCTTGCATCAAAATCCTGTCTATTTATACAGTATGCATTTGAAATATAGGAGTTGGGTTTTGTTTTAATGTACCTAGGTGTACCTAAAATACAAATAGTTTGTGGGTCTTCATTTCTTTTCAATAACCACTTGTAAACTTATGTTCACTGTTCTTTTTTATAAATATAAGATTTGTATTAAATCTAAATTCGTTGAGTCGAATCGAGAATAGAAATCGAAAAGAGCTTCCGAAATCGAATTGGAACATCGGAATCGATACCCAGCCCTAGGTCTACTCTAATGTCTCAAAGATTCCACTTACATCAGACATGGCTGTGAGCATTTCATCTCAATTTTAACTGTGTCTTGCTGCGTGTTTCTAAGGGAGAGGCAGAGCAGTGTCTAAAAAGGTCACTAGTGCATGAGCCTTTAAAGGGTAAAGCTTATCTAATGACAAAATTAATAGAGAGCACATAGTGATACACATAAAATGTGATCATCAAATGATCTAGGCTTCAGACTATGAGGAACTGAACTAGCAAATCACACACACACACACACACACCATTTTTCTTTAGCTAGCACTTTTCATGAACCGGATAAAACACTGCAGTGCCTGACATTCTAAAAAATGTAAGTAACTTTTTTCAGAAGTTAAAATTTTAATTTTAAGTAAATAACAGCATGCGAAAAAAAATAGCCTAGAGAAGACAAAATCTAAATTAAAAAAAAGAAAGAAAAAAGAAAAACACTAAAACAAATATAATATAAAAATAGAGCCTAACAATCTTTTAATAAAAGTTAGTTTTAAAAGAAAAATATATTTATATTTAAGTACGTTGAAATATAATAAAATAAAAACTTAAGCCAGAATAAGTAACAGTAAAAATATAGCCTAAAGAGACCAAATATATAAAAAAAGAGTACTGTAGCAGGCTTGCAAAATACATCTAAATAAATCTTAAACTCAGTACAGTCTATCTTGTTTGCGACCAAATCATTTATATTTCTCGATTAACTTATTGTCCTCTTATTTTTTGTTACAATAACACTGATAGCAGAGTTGAATGGTTGAGCTTGATGCAGTAAACGCTTCAATTCGTGTAAAAATTCAAATTGAAGTGTGAAATGAGAATATTTACTTCTCTTAATGATGTTACTTTGAATCCAGTGAAAGTTGATTTACTGTGCGTGTGGATTTGTTTAGCTGTATGTTACGGAAATAGTTCAGTGAGGACTGACAATGATTCAAGGTCATGTAATGTTCATACGGTATCTTCTGTTCCATCGCTTCATTAAACGGTTCTCTTCCTCTCATTCACTCTGTAGTGAATGAAGTTTGTGTTGCCATGGCGACTCGCGAAGAGTTGGTTTCTCTGAAAGCAGCAGGGCCGCCATTTTCTGTGTCAGAGACCTCACAATGCATGAGAACACACGTCTCTTTCACATCGTGCTTTTTAACCTGCTGTCTCTCTCGTTTTTTTCCCTAGACCTCGGGGTTTGCGGTGCCAGGCCGCCCCATGACCACTGAGCTCCGATCACAAGACCTGCGGCAGAGATGCCAAAGAGATCCCCTTAACCTCACAGAAATGTACACAAAATGAACCTCTTTCATGTGTGCTCATATCTACTAATCTCCGAAAATATGTGCACTTCATTCTCCTCACTCAGTCGCATGTGTTCGCTAAGTCTTTTGTGTGAATCTTTGCATAGGTAGGAGTGGCTTGGAAACCACCTCAGACCCAAGGAGCTCTAATACCTAGAGCAAGATGCTTATATTTTTATTTAGATTTTGTTTTAAAAGAAATGTATACTTTTATTCAGCAATGATGCATTAAACCTACCAAAAGTGACAGTAAAGACAGTTTTGTATATGCTACAAAAGATTTATATTTCAAATAAGTGCTGTTCTTTTTAATTTTCTATTCAAAGAATCATGAAACAAATGTATAATGGTTTCCACAAAAATATTAGGCACACGTTTTTTAACATTTATAATAAGATAATTCAAATATATTAAAATAGAAAACTTGTAATTTAACACAGTATTATTTATTTACATTACTTCACAATAATAATGTTTTACTGTATTTTTGATCAAATAATTGCAGCTTAAAAATGAAAAATACAACAGAAATTCTATTTCTAAAATATTCCTTTCCAACAGTAACTATTTACCGTAGAAATTGTGGTAAACAAAATAAAGTGGTAAGGGAGCCTCTTTATTTGAAATACTTTAGTCCACACTGGTCTTTTATTGTGGTTTATTCAAGATAACCCGCCTCTAACAGCAGGGAAAACCAAAAGTGTAGTTGGTCACTTCAGAAGGTCTTTTTCTGTCCAAGTGAGCAGTTCTTGGCCAGAATAAGCAGTGTGGACCAGACCATATGTCATTTATAGCCAAAGGTCTGGCTGCTTTGGCAATACCGTGATTCAAAAGTAATCCATACAAAGTGTTTCTGAATAAAATACTGTATATATACAGTATATGCACTGATCAAAATGACTCATAATTTGTAAGAGTGAGGGATTTAGAAAAAGCAAAAAAAAAAAAACCACAACAATCTGTAGCTACACAAATAAAATTCCACACAATCTTGAGTGCAACCAATGGAATTAAACAGGAGAATCTGTTTAAGAAAATTAAGCAGAATGTTCATCTAATCAGGCTGTTTTACACAAGGGCGTACGAGGGGGAAACACACACAGTGAACTCTTTATATTTCCCTCTATCCACACATTCATACACACACACAATCTTGGCAGCCAACAATCTCGGCCACAACAATATTACCCTCCCAGCATCACCCTCCTCTAGCGAGAGGGAATTTTCCCCCAAAACGCAGAGGAATTCTGCAGATTCCCAACATACGAGAACTCAGCCCACACCCTTAGTGCAAATAGAGGACAGAGAGAGAGAGCGGGATTTGTTTCACTGCGAGTTTTTTGACAGGATTCAAAGCGGAGGTTACAAATTTGAGCTAATTTTTAAACAGCTTCTTGTTCTTGAATTCTTTCAAACGGATCACAAATCAGAGAAAAGTTCGAGAAAACTAAATGAAACGGCTAGTGACTGGTCAATCGAATTCAAGTGAGTCACACCAATCAGACCGATAATGCTCGTATTTGGCATGAGGGGTAATCACAATGAAGAGGCTGTGCTCTGCTCGGATTTGTTCTGGCGGTTTATTCAATAAGTGTAGGCTACTACATCACATTTAAAGGGAATGTCTAATGCCATTTCATACATTCTGACTTATTTACAATGTTAAAGAGTTAGATTCTCATGCTGGATGGATGTATGACGGAGTAGTTCTGTGCCAAATACTTTCCTTCAGGATTCGTATAAGTTTTTTTCAGAGTATGGCCCTTTATGAAGTCATAAAGGGTGGAATTCCTTGTATGGGAACTTCTGGTAGAGCATGCATACAACAACCAGAGCGAGAGCAAGACCACGCCCATCAACGTGCTTCGCTCGGGTTTTGAAAGCCCTCAGCAGCGCTGTCGTTTTGTTTTTAAACCACGAAATCAGTGTGTTTTCGGTTGTGACGGAAAGATAACCTTGTTCAGCTTCCCAAAGAACCCAGCGTTAGGGGAACAGTGGATGCAGTATTTCAAGGGCAGCAACGGAGTTGTACAAGTGTGTTAGTTTGTTTCCGGGATTTCTGTGATGAATTTTGTCATCACAAGGCCCAGTTCGACGCTGGATTTGCAGATAATTTGAGACTAAAAGATGGAGCGGTCCCAGCGGTAAAAGATCCCGGTCATGAGATGGAATTGCGGGCGGAATTCCATCTCATGACATTTTTTTGACTGTGATGTCAAAAAAATGTCAAATGTCTGTGATTTGTTGGCCATTGTGCATATAATGTAAACAACACAAACCATTTAGTTAACCAGAGATAATGCGATGACGTATTGCATGACTTTTAAGCTCCGCCCACAGCAAGCCTCCAGGAGCCTCTGGCTGTTTTCGGAAAGAATCGGAATTTATAAAAGACAGATACAACCTATCTGTCTTTTATAAATCTTATCAAACTAAAGACTTCAAAGATATGAAGGATGCAATGCTACTCTATATAGATACTTAAGGTTCACATTGGCAGAAACTAAGGGTGCTTCTCATTTCTTATTTGTGCATCCTCGTTTCCTTTCCTTGCTTCCTTTCCTTGCGTCTCAGCTCCACCCCCTGTAGGACGTGAGGGAAGGAAGCGAGGAAAGGAAAGGAGGACAGAGGAATCGAATAAAAGCTTTTTTATATACATTGGAATACTTGATCACTCGAGCGTCACTCCACAGTGCCATCAGCAGCGCTAAAAGGATCTGCCCTTATGTAATATCTGAGATGCGTGGTTTATATAAACTGCAAAGGTAAAGTATAAATTAAAATGATTGTGACCGATGTGAAGGGGGAGGAGAATTGACACGTGCGTCACGTTTAGTCAATATAACAGTTCGGCGTAGGATGCACCTGTGTATCCTTGCTCCTCGATCCTCGACTCCTCACGGTGCAATTAGAGAATTGAGATGTCCTTCAAGATGGCTGAGCTCGATCGGTTTCCGGGTCATAGGAGGGAGGACGGAGGAGCGAGGAGACGAGGAGGGATATTGAGAAGCACCCTAAGTGTTATGTGCCTTTTAAAGGTGCAGTAGGACACCTGAGAAAATGCTAACTTTAGTCTGATAGCACTAAACGTGTACCTCCCATCCATAGATTGTAAAAAATATGGACGTCTGTGACGTCACCCATTGACATTCTGAAGAACAGTTTTGAGGCTGTTTATGGGCGGTATGGGCGGTGCCATCTTGAAAAATCTTGGGAAATATAAAATACAAATGTTCAGAAAGGATACAGAGGTGGTATGATGTGTTGTGTCAGATCATGGCCGAGACGTCAAGTTCACTCGACGCAGCCTGTTATCAGCTGTCAATCAAAGTTAACCGCCTTTATTTGTCATACATTTTATAGCTAAATAAAAGCATGAATTTATGCTGTGAAAACGGACATTTTAACATGGGGTCTATGGAAATTTGCTCCCTTTTGGGACCTCTCTCTAGCGTATTTTATATGTATTGAAGTTTTTCGCACTTCTGGGTAGGCTTCATTTTTCAGATTAGAATGTTGCCGGTTGGTCCCATCCTGCAAATCACCGTCCAAAGCCACGCCTCCTAAACGCATGAACGCACACAGCCCAAACCCGGAGACAACGTAACTGCAATACATCATTGCAGTTCAAGTACTAAAATGACTAACACTGAAACTAATATAAAAAAATTAAGAAAAAAAATTATTTAAAAAAAAAAAAAATGACAAACGCACATAACAAAATTACTAAAACAACATCCAATTAAAATTGTTAATAAATACTAAAACACTGCAAATTTTGTCTTTTCCTCACAAAAAGCAATAGAAAATTCTTTAAAACCTCTTTTTTCCAAAAAAGAAACAGAATTTATAGTTTCACATGAAATGAGGGTGAATAAATTCTTTTTTGTATGAACTAATCTTTTAAAGATCTTCTTTTAATCTTTTAAACAGGAGATATGGACTCTTAACATCTTAATCGGTGTTATATATCATAGCTGAGGGTGACTGCTCTTGCAGGATGTTGTAATCATGGAATGCTGTTTTTGGTGCGAGTGTAATGTTTGTTTTATTTTACAAACGTGGCACCCATTGAGATTCACGTCTTTCCTTTAAGGTTCTCCAGATACAACAAACTATAATAACAAATGGGCGGTTCTTCACAGTTGTGCGGGAAGCATCAGGGCGGATTAGCATTTACACTACAAATGTGTTGTCACATGAGCCTTCAACTACCTTTGACTGATCTGATCGCAAAATGTTTTGGACCCCATAGGCCTGCATTTAGTCTGTTTGTGATGGGATATTTTTATGTTGCCTCTAGTCTGCACACTTTTTGAAGCCTGACAGCTTCAGAGTGACAGGCATCAAATGTTATATGGGTTAAGACCAACATAAGGGTGAGCCACTAATATCTATTTTCATTTTTCCTTTCAAGAAAACACATCAATATTTGCTTGAAATGCACATCATGCTCCATAGGAAGGTGCAGTGCCATTCTCATACTGAAACTCAAGAGGAAACACATTTCCAGTTTTACAGCAAATTTAAAAAACATCCTGTTCACTGAGATAGCAAGGGTTTCCTGAGAGCACACACACACTCAAGCATTCATACACACACACAAACAATCTCAAGAACAAAAAAAAACACAAGCTGAAAGAAAGAAAGATGGTAATAATTAAGAGAAACATGATGTGCTACATGACTACAGACTATTCATCTGTGACTGACGCCACCTCCAGAGATGACAGACCAGATATTTATTTTTTATGGGTGTTTTGGTTTGATTTCTCTGCAAATATTTATGACCACTACCAAGTTTTGTCTTAAAACATTCCCTCTTTCGCTGTTAGGGTGTGGTGGTGGTTTAAGGAGACGCTTTCGAGATTGTTTGAGATTCCTGGTTTTTGCAACACTCCAGTTGGACGAGAGCGTTTCCTTCCACCCCGAGCCAAAGCTTCATCCACACCCACACTGATGCATACGTCCACCAGCATTCAGAGCAACAGGGGATATCAGAAACATACTGTATCAGACCCCAGAGAAGGAATATGAGAATATTTCAGTCCGTTCATTGGGCCTCATTCATGAAAAACAAGGAGAATAGATTCCTGTGTAATCATTCGTAAATCCATTCTTGCGTAAATTATCCCATTGAAGCGAATGCTAAAACTTATGTATGATTTGCTCAAATTCAATTTCTCAAACGTTGCATTAACAAGTGTAAAACATTTCCTCACAAGCGCACAGAAACAAATGCAAAAAGGAAACAAGGGCTATATAATCACTTTAAAATTTTAACCTTTTTTTTTAAAGAAGAAAAAAGGCTTTCTGAATACTGACGTCAGGGCTCCAGGGTTCAGGAGGCAGAATACTTTTTATAAAATGAATTTTCACAATTTCACAAACACATTAATCTAGTAAGAAATACAGTGACAAAAACTGAATGATGTATATTGCAAAAAAGTTGTCAATTGGCAAAGACAATTAGAAAGAGAAAATTATGTTGCTTACCGCTGCTACAGGAAAAAAAAAAAAATAGATTTGTAAAATTTTTGTTGAAGGAGTAATGAAACTGAACAATAGGTGATGTTGTGTATGAATTGCTCAGATGCGCTCAGAACATGGTGTCAATGATGATTACCAAATTTTGTTTCTATATCACAAAACATTAAAAGTTTACAATGAAATTCTAAATAACGGAGAGGCAATATGGCCAATCTCAGAAAAAAAAAAAAAAAAACTCCATGATCCAATGAATCTGCAACTAACGTTAATGTTGGCATGAAACGGACATTGCGCTAGTCTTTTCTTCCCTTTTGTGGTTTGATTTTCTTTCGTTTGCTGCAATTTAATTTATACAGAAGCCTTGAAAACAACGTGTAAAAAAAAGAACCCATTAAAAAATAAAAAATAAAACAAATATCGAGCATTGAGAGTCGAAACATTTCGAGAATACGGTCTTCTGTAAAAGTTGCGTAAATGATCAAAAGTAAAACAGTGATTCGTTTTATATTTATACCACAAAAATATCTTCATTAGCCTAAAATAGATTTTTTTTATCACTTATGTTCACAAAACACTGAATCTATCAAAAAAATACATAAAATATAAAATACTCGTATATTAAAATGCGCACTTAAAAACTAACACCGCAACATCGCACATCGGGATCCGACAGTGAATTGTGACAGAATTATCCATATGTGCACATTCTCACAAGCGCACACAGATATACGCTGTTCTGTTCTAACTAGAATTAAGGTAATCACTTGAAATGTTACATAATGAACTACTGTGTAACCACAGTTCAACCAAATAACTATCATCCCAAAATCGGTAAGTGTTTTCCAATACAACCACAGAATAGTCTTTAGTGGTGGCAGAACATTGTCTAAACATTTATAAACTAAACGGCTGCTAAGGAACTCGCTCGAATGAATTTAGCGTTAAGAGATTTGTTTGACACCTAGAGGAATATTCTCTGAGAACAAATAAACTATTCAAACCTGCACTTAGTGTCTCCCAAAGGTCATTATTTAGAGAGCACAGATTCCCAACACACACCCCCGCACATACGTACACCTGCACATAAAGTGAAAATCCCTTAGGAAGGAAATAGTTAATTAACACAAGGGACTCTCCGATCCACTCACATGAATGATGAGAGTGCGTAAGTAAATGTAAACCACTGCTGTACTCCCTTGCCAGCGTCAAAAGCCCCAGGGCTCCATTTTGGCCAGCTGCAGGAGCCATATACACAAACACTTACGCACATCTGCACATTATGGATAAATCTATTGTTGTTGTGGCTCACGAACATATCACTGTATTAGGTTGCATGTAATCCCTGTTATAAAGCAGTAATACATTTGCATAATCTCCGCACACACACTTTCACTTACCTGCGGCCATATGGACGAGTATGCTCTGGTTGGGACGCAGGTGCCCAAAGTCGAACAGCATCATGTAGGCGGTGATGTAATTGACAGGAAGTGCCGCCGCCTCCTCAAAGCTCATGCCCTCGGGCATCAGGAAGGTGTGTGTGGTCGCCACCACAACAACTTCCTGCCACAGGCCACTACGATTCAGAACCAGAACCTTATCACCCACCTACAGATGTGGAAAGAGAAAGAAATGTTGAAGGCCCGTTTGGAAAACAGCCCTGTACAAAATGGCTTTCATTGTTTTATGCTACTGTCAGTCATCGTAGCAGCGCTGCAACAATGTTGTGTACATCAATATACATAAAAACTATTCAAGCACAGGTGATGAAGCTCAATGGATCTGTACGGTGATTTGCTCTTTTCGATTTTGCATAGCGTTGGATGTTTTTTTATTAATTTTTTGGCAAGACATTCGCACAGCTGCACAGAACTTTTGTCTATGTTTTGTTGTCATTATCCTTTAAAACAGTTAGCATACTTTAACAAAATATTTGAACCTGTAGTGTTGGCCATCTGGACTGTTTCGCTAAACTTTATCTCAGAGCAGACTCTAAATGCTTCATTTACAATTGCTTGATAATATCTATTGTAACTGAAAATCCTTTAATTACCTTGGAGACCCATACACACAGATACAGGAAAACTGGAAAACTCAGCAGACTTCCACTACTTCCTTTGGAATGAGGAGATACAAGGTGTGCCAACGTTTACACACACATTTGTCACACAGACCTCTGAGCCTCAATTCAGTAGGTTTACATGTGCAGTTAAAAATCAGCTTGTTGCATAGTCGAACTGCATCTGTCTATTTAATTCAAGTATACATGACAATGCATTGAATCGAATATTTGAAGGATAAATACACATTGCGTGTCTTTCACAGCATGCGCACAACAGTGAAGAAAACTGTAGTCTGACTGAAGTTGGCATGGAAATTCTACTTTCTAAATGCATCTTATGAATTATCCATACATTTCTTTTTTTTACTGAGCTTGTAATTTTTAAATCAATGTCATGACTAAAACGACAGATTTCTCTCTGGTGACGTACAGGTTGATTTAGCCGACTTAAACCCATTAGTCATTTAACCAACTTAAACCCAATAGACCACATTAAAGGGTTAGTTCACTCAAAAAGCTGCCTGCCAATCTGACAGTCCACTTCCTGATAGAAAATAATGCAAGCCAATTGGGGACGCCTCACGACACACCTTCCCTGGTGAGAAGAAAACATTACCAACCTTACAGGTTTCACGACCCGTCTCCCACACCTAGCCTAATTCTAGGTGTAGACACCAAATCAGGAATGTCCTGCTCCTCTGATTCCTGAGTGACAGGGTGTGTCTCAGAGAATGTATCTGGGGACTGATCTTGTGTGCCATTTTATCATCCTTAGCTGATGCTTGCATAGGTACCAGATGGTGGCGGTTACGTCTCACAGTCCCATGCTGCGTAATCACAAGGTAACACCGTGGAGCAAAGTGACTGGCAACAATCGTTCCTGTGCTGAGTTTTCCAGCTCTGTGATGTTTATTGAAGCGCTCTGCATCCGCACTCTTTCTTTCCTTCTCTTTTATGAAAATTGCATCAGTATCAGGGAGTGCTGGATCTCGCAATGATGAGAGTGTGGACACAGTTGTTCGAAGCCTTCTTCCCATAAGAAGCTGAGCTTGGCTGTACCCATTCTGCAAAGGAGTAGCTTAATATTCTAGGAGAGCAAGGTATGGGTCTTTAGCTTTCTTGAAAAGAGCCTTTATTGTCTTGAACGCACATTCAGCCTCTCCATTGCTCAGGTGAAACTTTGGGCTGCTACTGTAGTAATGTGGACAAATCCATACAAAGCAGCAAAGGATGAAAATGAGTGCCCAGAGAATTGTGGCCCATTGTCTGTCGTTAGCGTTTCTGGAACTCCATGACGTTCGGATATGGACTTCATGTGGACAATGGTATCAGTAGACCTGCCGGGTGATAACTGAGCAATCTCCACATATCTGGAATAGTAATCCAACTCAAGCAGGTGCATTTTAGTTCCCAGCATGAATAAATCAGCCCCAAACCTTTGCCAGGGTCTGTCTGGAAATTGAGTGGGCATGAGAAGTTCTTTGGGTCTCCTTAAGACATGCAGTTGAGCACCATCCCCTTCAGCTGATTACTTAACCCTGACCACCATACTGATTGTCTTGCCCGCTCTCTGCATTTCACAAGCCCCTCATGCAACTTGCTAAGGACACCGTTTCTCATTGCAGTTGGAATGACCAGCCTCGTGTCGCTCATCAACAGGTCGTCCTGCACAGTTAAGAGAGCCTGTTCTGCCCAGTAACGCTTCAGTATTGGATCTCTCTTGTAATGCTGTGTCCACCCTTCAACACACAGTTTCATCACACTGGAACATACATTGTCACTTTATCTTCTCTCAGCTGTCCCAGGTAGGTTGTGCTTGCTGGCAAATTCCCCATGATAGAGTCAATATAAATGTTAGTGTCCTCCCAAAACTCATGTAGCTTACATTGTTTTACCGGAGCACGTGACAGTGTCAGCTACCCACAAATCCTTTCCTGGCACATGAACAATGGAGTAGGACTCGGAGTAACGCATCAGTCGCATTCTGAAACTCTGGACATGAGGAGGGAGAACATCCAGAACTTGTGATCCTAAGAGACTCAGTAATGGATTGTGGTCTGTTTCCAATTCAAAATGTTTGCCAATGAGAAAGTCCTTGAATCATTTGCATGCCCATGTGAGCCCCAAGGCTTCTTTTTCCACTTGAGCGCATCTCTGCTCGTTCTGAGTAAGAGATCTTGATGCATAAGTTATTGGCTTCCAACCTTTTGGCCACCTCTGCAGTAGGACAGCTCCCAGTCCGTAGGACTAGCATTCACTGACACTTTACAGTCTCTATTCGCATCATAGACGGCCAGAACAGGGGGGAAGACAGTGTGTCTTTCAGAGCCTGGAACGCATTGAATTGTTCAATGCCCCAAAACAGTTCTTTTTCGAAATGAAATGCCAAAATGCCTGAAGTCCAGTGTCAAGTACCCAGAGTCAGTGGAGGTCTGGGGTGCCATGTCAGCTGCTGATGTTGGTCCACTGTGTTTTATCAAGGGCAGGGCCACTGCAGCTAGCTATCAGTAGATTTAAGGCCGCTATCGAAGCATCCTGGGCCTCCAAAGCACCTCAGCAGTGCCACAAGCTGATTGCCTCCATGCCATGCCGCATTGAAGCAGTCATTTCTGCAAAAGGATTCCCAAGTATTGAGTGCATAACTGAACATAATTATTTGAAGGTTGACTTTTTTTGTATTAAAAACACTTCTTTTATTGGACGGGTGAAATATGCTAATTTTTTGAGATAGGAATTTTGGGTTTTCATGAGCTGTATGCCAAAATCATCAGTATTAAAGCAATAAAAGACCTGAAATATTTCAGTTGGTGTGCAATGAATCTAAAATATATGAAAGTTTAATTTTTATCATTACATTATGGAAAATAAAGAACTTTATCACAATATGCTAATTTTTTGAGAAGGACCTGTATAGGGTCCCCCTCACACACAGTTTTTGATGATGTGCACATCCACTTGTAGTGTCCTTTCTTCCCACAAGAAAAAAAATCTCATCTCATCTCATCTGTTTTTGTCATTGAACATTTTCAAAAAAATAGTAAGAATTATTCAATATAAATTATTTTGAAGTCAAACATTTAACACACAAATTGCACCAGTATTAAATGTTACGAAAGGCAGAACTTCCAAATAAAGTTCATAGGTAAAGTTTGAGCTGTTTTTTTTTTTAATGTAGGTAAATAGAGTCATTATGACAACTATTTTTTTCTCAGTTTCACACTCTGGTGAGTTAAGGTCATTTGCCTTTGTAGGGAAGAATATCAAGTACAACTAATAAACCTCTAAAAAAATTGCATACTGTAATTCCTGCATCAATAGCAGTCCAGAATCATTTTCAAGTCATTGGTTGACCCAGTGTTGTCATATCAGAACGGTCAAGCTGCTCAAAGAAACACATTTGCCATTTGCCACTCTGTTTGGTGTCGCTAGCTAGCACCAACAAATGGCACTTCACTTTCAAGCGGTGTTCAAAATTCATAAAGGCAGTGACACTGACTGATCCGACCTTTGAAACATGCACAAGAAAACTCTCAACACTTATGTCCCGTCCTCCACTTGTGTATCTTCTCAATCAGTAGCATCATAAACAGTCCACTTCCTCCACCACTCTTTCTCCGTCTATCACTTCTTTTCATCTCCCATCTCCCCCTCTATCATGCTCCGTCTTTCTTTATTTCTAAGATCAGTTCCTCTCATCAGGGGGCAGACAGATCCTTCAGCCTCAATGAGCTTGAGAGAAGACAACACACACACACAATGTCGGAAAAGCACCTCTCTCTATTTCTTTCTGAGGACACACAAACTTGGCATAAATGTTCAACGGAGCTTCAGAAACCACACACAGAAGCTTTTTTCAAAGTAAAATACAAACACTAATTTACCCAGCGCTTCTCTCACCGACAGGAAGACACACACACAGTCTAATAGGCCCAAGGGACACATGGGCATCTATGTCTATACTGTCCAATTAGAGAGCAGGGCTACTCCCAAGCCGATATGTCTGTGCCCCATTTCATCTCTCCTCCCTGTCTCTCTCATCTCGTCTTCCACATCTCAGTCTTGCTTTCTGCCATTCCTCTTCCTCCTTTAATTGGACTTTCTGCACATCACAGATCAATGGGCATTCATGTCTCAGCCAGGAATTATGATCATGACTCACCATACGGGGAAACCAAATCTCTTCCTCCCTCCTTTTCTCTCTCTCTCTCTCGTCAGACTTGCACAACAGTCACACTTGTGTCACAAACTTATCATACTTTGTATTCTGTGCTTGCACAAAAACAAACACTTTTCAGCTGAGGTTGCAAAGATCAAGGCCAGCTCAAGGTCTTGTGAGACGTCCGTCACTGGCTGCACGAGTCTCTCCCTTGTCTTCCTTTCCTGTAAGCATGCACATATACACTCAAACACACTTGTACACACACACTGACTGTGAAGGGTAAAGTGGCTAATGCATTAGGCTCATGAAATACATCTGTCGGCGAACTTGTAATCCTGTTGCTGTGGAAATAGGATTCTGCTCCATAAAGCTTTGCTGTCTCCCAGCCCTGATTTCGTCTATTTTATCTGTGTTTGTTTTGTATGTGACAGCAGTATCCCTGCGGTTAAGGCTCCGGCCTGAAAGCACAAAGGATGGCCACTCAGAATCCCACGTGGGGCAGTGAGATATTAAGATCACAATCCTGTTTTATCACCACTGTGCCTTTGAGCAAGACGCTTAACCCCAGCACGCTCTAGGTGGGGTGCAATCAATACAAAAATACACTGTTGCATCTATGAAATAGCAATTAATCCAGGAACTAATTTATAATGGATTTCTGCTATATTTCGATATCCATTTAAACTCAATGCTGACATGAAATACTTTAGGGAAGTTGACATGTCCTGTGGTGTGTACTAAAATAAATAGCTTTATTTTTAATAGCTTAATTATTTTTTTAATAATTAATATGCAAGCAGTTTAATGACCTCATTACTTTAGAGATTACACAAATTAATATTTTTTTCTTCACTTTTTGGTACTGCGGGATTTAAAGTGAACTAAAAAAAGTCAAAAATGGTGGAATTTTATACATTATTTCAATATTATTTAATTTTCATATAAAATTTTATTTCATTTTATTTTTTATTTAATTTTAATATATTTTTTCATATAAAAATAAAATGGATTTTTTTAACTACTGACTTGCCACTCGGCAGAACATTTTTCATAGATAAGATTGCACACAGATATGTTTAGTACTGTGGAAGCTGGTCTTTTGGGGAATTTTGTCTTATTATCAGATTCCATGCAGAACTAAAAAGAAAAAAAATATTAAATGCAAAGTTAAAATACTTAAATTGCACTACAAGCTACTGCCATCAGAGTTTGACTTTAAGTATATCCATTTATTTTTCCTTGTTTTATGTGGCACCTGGTGAAACTATACTAATCTAAATTGTTTAATCCTTACAGTTGTCAAATTATGTCATACTTCCATCATAGTGGCAGTTCTTGACTACCCTTTGTCAAAATATTGCTACCATTTCTCTTGTTCTACTGTCATTTACAGCGCAGTAAAAATGTTTTTTATTATTCCAAAATGACACAACTCTAGTATGTTGATATAGTAACTGAACAAATCTTGGCCAACAACTTCTCCGTAACTCTACTCTAATTGTGCAGTTAAACTGCTCTTAAATCCAACTACTTTAAAAGACATCAGGATACCATGTAAACAATCTTATTTTAAAAATGGTTCTCGATGAAAATCGTTACATGGCACCATCAGATTCAGCTAAAACGGCGTGTGTCCCTGCTATTCACTTACTGGTATTCACTGCATCGCTGTTTATCATCGACCTGTCAAATCACACACACACACAAACAGAGGGAGGGAGAGAGAGCGAGAGAGAGGAAATTCCAGGCTGACAATGTGGTCCAGAGGAAGATAATTGTGAACAGATGCATCTGATCCTCACAGCAGAACTCTGATAAATATTGTGTGTGTGTGTGCATAAGCAACAAGTTATATAAATTATTCATGAAAAAATGCTAATATATACTAAGAGTGGGCACAAGAGAGCAGTTTAGGAATAACATCTGTCAAGTCATGTGAGAGGATGCCATGGCCTTCTTTAGCATTCACCTCTACCGTTCTCAAGAGCGTCTTTACAGAGATCTGTCTCTTCCTCTAAGAAAGAGTAATTTTCTGGATATCACAATCAGCAGATTCCTCACCTCACATGCTCACCAAACAATGTCAGCTTTGCCAAACACAGGTCTCCAAATGTGAGATGAAGCAATTGTTTGCTTGCTGACATGGTAATACAGAGAGAGCGAGAGAGATAGGGTGGACCATGACCTTTTAAATTCAATATTGTTGACAGACAAGGCTGAGGAAGGGCTAAACCATTATCTTCCTCCTCCGCATCACCCACCAGCCAACGCCTAGTGCTTGCTTTTGCTCTCTCCCTCTTTCTCTCTCACTCTCTAAGTCATTAACATACAAAGGCTCGGGTTTTAATCTGCATTTCACACAATTATTAAACATCTTACCTCGACTGGTTCTCATTAAATATGTTTATTGTTCTCAGTAACACAAATATCAAATCCTTTCAACACACACAGAGAGAAAGAGAGCCAGCGCCGGTGCATGGCGTTGCCATGATACGTTTCCATGGAGACCAGCAGCGACCACCAGGCATGACTCATCGATTTGTTCATATAGAGCGCATAGAAAGTCAATCAGTCCACGTCACACTAGACTCCGCTGTGTTCTGTGGATCTTTAGGGCTGAGAAAGTAACCCGACCGAGAATTAGGTTTATTTACAGTATTTTAGAATCGGTGGCCAACTATATCAAATATGGTAATACTAAGAAATTGTATTGCTGGCGCGATGCCTACAGAAATAGGCGTTTACGTTTATATAGGCCTAAAGGGAAGAACTTTAATTCGTAAAGAGGGTAAAATAGAAGAAAAAAAATCTGGCACTTCTGGTGAATGATGTCAGAGAGTATGTCGATGTCACAATGCGCGAGGCAGATGACAAAAGGCGCGTGCGATTAGCATTTCCCCCCCTTGCGAGCCTCGCCCTTTTTCCTGCGCGTGGGGAGAGAGTCCTCCACTCGCGCACAAACACCTGAAAGTGAATTAACAACGTCGAAAGCTTTATCTCAATACTTCATACGACTATAATTGACGCGTCTCAGGTGAGACTTCGCAAAAACCGTCAATCTCACAAAGAGGGTGGTGGTTCCTTCAATTCACACTCTGAAGCCATAAAACCAAACGCTTCTATTATAATAAACCAATCTACCTACATTGATCGTGACGTGATATGTCATCGTTTATAATATGAGCGTTATTATTTAGCTGTGTGCATAAAGTACCACAAGCTGGTTTTTATTAGGCTACTTTCCATTCCCCCCGCGCTCAAGCAAAACTCGCGCTCCCGTGAACGTTTAGCGTTCTGGGCCATTGCTCGGGTCAGCGCGACAAGAGCTCCGGTGCTTCTGAAACAAGGCTACCGGCGCCCCTCCCGCTCCTCTTTTGTCTCCGGTGGCGAGTGAAAATGAGAGGACTTTGAAGGGTCTCTTCGAATGACTGACTTTTTTTTTTTGGAACAGCTTTAAAGATAATCAAATATACAGGCTACATAACTGAGAAAACATTTTAAAACACGTTGTGTGTTGAACAAACTCGTTAGCTATGTCATAAAATTAAGAAAATTAACACCGCCGAACGCATATTAATATCAATAAATCAAATGTCTTCACAGAATAAAGTGAGTTTGCTCTACCTTTCTGTCAGTCACATCTTCACCGACAGCCTCGATGATCCCGGAGCACTCCATGCCCGGGGACACCGGCGGGGACGGGAGTCGGTCGTACAGTCCCTGTCTCGCCATCAGATCGGCGAAGTTCAGCCCGCACATTTTCACGCGCACCATCACCTCGCCGCTCTTGAGCACCGGTTTCCCCTTCTTCACCTGGAGCTTTACCTTATCGTACCCGCCGTAACCGGTGAGCACCAGAGCCCTGTAGCTGAAAGTGTCCTCCTCTGGGGCTTTCTCGGAGGCAGGCGCTGGGGTGTCGGCGGCGGCAGCGGCAGCAGCGGCCTCGGTGGACGCGCTGGTGGGCGGTGGGTCTGGTTTGCTCTCGGTTTTTGGGGACTCGGCGGGCGTCTTGGTCTCCTCCTGCTGCGGCTGCTTCTGCTCCTCGGCGTTTTGCTGCTGGGCAGGTGCGTCTTCGCCGGACATGGTCGGAGTTTGGGTAGAGAACTTTTGAGGAGAAAAGACTCGCGTTTGTTTTCCTGCCTCACTCAGGCAAATAATAAAGAGCTCAAACAACCTCAAATTTGCGAACGGCTTCGCGGTCCACGGTTTTCTCAGCCTTTGCAAAAAGGATGCTGGAGCCTGAGAAGGTGGAGGACAGGGAGACAGACAGAGAGAAAGAAAGGGAGTGGAGGATGCCTCACGACGACTAGTGAGTGACCCGAGGCTCTGACAACTATTGAGAAAAAACGAGGCGAGGCGTGGCGAGCTGCAAAGCCCGGAGAAATGGAATTGAGGGGGGAGAATAATGGATTGAAGAGCCCAATGAGGGAGTTTGTGAGCTGACAGGCAGCTGTGCTGACTTCAATTTAGTAAATGCAGTCAAGCTTTTTTACCACTCAGCTGAAATTAAGACGAAAGAATGAGAGGAATTCTGGCTGAGTGTTAAATACACTTTCACAGATTAATCTTTTTTTTTCTTTAGAAATGTGTGGGCTATTCGAATTGTAACCTTAAATATGCCTAAGCATTGCATAAAATCTATTTATTTGTATTTTAAACTGATTTAGTTCAACTTCTGTTACACATTTTGTTGTAAAGATCTGTCAATAAATAAATCAGCAAAAAAGTAAATTTCATTAGAAAATAATTTTGAAAATCTGCAATCCTCTAATAGACATGTTGCTTCAGACAACAAGATCTGGTTTTCTTATTTTAAGAAACAATCACATTGAATGCTGTTGTGATTCAGCCATAGGCACAAGGCCACAGGCTCATGTTGAGTCAATATAAATGGTTCAGACAGAAGCCAAAGCATTTGATTATCATGTTGCCAAGCTACAGAGTACGATCGCTGTACTAACTATCATATTTTATTGTATTTTAAGACACAATCCACTGGCTTCACAGACAATTTTAAAGGGATAGATCACACAAAAAAATTACACTTTGATCATCGTCGGAACACAAAGAAGATATTTTAAATGAAATATGAGAGATTTCTGCCCCTCCATAGACAGCTTTAACCATAAACAATCACCAGCGCACACATCAGTTGTGGTAAACGGACGCTCAGTTCAAGCATGTTTACTTGATGTGCGAGAACCAATAAGGTTCTTTCTCATGATAATTTGCTCAAAATAAAACTGAACCAGGAAATCAAAATGCTACATAATGCCTGTGTGAGCAAGGGGTGTGCATGTTAAAACCACAGTTAATAACAACTCCACTGTCTGGATTTGTAAGTGTTGTTTTTGTATGTAGTGGAACGGATGTGTGTTGATGTGTGTGTCCTTTGACTGTGGAGGCATGCTTATGGGTTTGTGTGCAACCAGAAGGACTAGAGGAAATGTCTATTTATTCCTTCTATTCTCCAAGACCGATCTGAAAATCAGTAAATTCACACAACCATTGTTAAAACTTGAAGGTGGTGCATTGCGTCCATGTGTTTGTGAGTGCTCTGACATAAAATAACTATGCTGGCAACAACTCCGGCCAAAGTAGGCATGCTTTTACACACTAAATCACTCACCACACCCCGACATATTTATACCAACATACACACAGCCACCCACTGCAATAGTAAAGGTCACTGAAACTGCACTCTCTGACTCATCAGCAAGTGCAAAGGAAGTGCTTTGAGAGAAACAGGAAGTGAACTGTAGGTCATGGGGCTGAACTAGTTTAGAAGCTGCAGATCACACCAGGAAAAAAAAAAGATGAAATATGAAGAATTTGATTTCCTTTTATCAGGTCACCGGCATTTTAGAAACAATGATAAATTATAAAATGAAAAAAAAAAAAAACATTGCACACCTGCAATTGGTTGGTGCGTAAGAAAAAACGACCAAAAAAATCAGTCGAAAATGTGCCAAAGAGAAGATCCCGTACACTATCAAAACTTGCATATCACAAGTTATGAATAAAAAGTTTGTGATCACTGATATGCAAGTTTTGATCATCTCTCTCTTTAGAAACAATGATAAAAAAAGAAATTGCTTTGGAAATCTAAAAATTGTTGTGGTCTTGGAAACCACCCAATGTCTTGTTAACTGCAGCTTAGTTGCTTGAGCTCTTTGCAAATAATGTCTGTTGTTTGTGTGCCAGTCTTACTGTACCCACCAATGGTAACATAAATCCTCTAATGGCCAAAGAGTTGGGCAAAGTCCTGCTGGCAGGAAAAACCTGTGTGCCAAATGATATGAAACTCAATTGCCCAGCAGCACATTGCATACTGCATTTCATTATCTGTCTGTCTGTCTATCTATCTATCTATCTATCTATCTATCTATCTATCTATCTATCTATCTATCTATCTATCTATCTATCTATCTATCTATCTATCTATCTATCTATCTATCTGTGAACATATATATATATATACTGTATATACATGCAAAATAAGTATTATCACTCATATATCACCTATACTTATTTTGTGTTAATAATGATCTCATTTGTGTCTCTATATGAAATGTTATGTAAAACATCTGAGACAAAGTGTTTACATAAATAAAACAAGACAGAGAACTCTCTGTTTAAATCCCCGGAGCTATGAGAGTGCAATAACATTTTCCTCTTGGTGTAACCTTCTGGTAATTAGAACATCGGGCTTCATCTCTTTCCTGCATGACATATAAGGGGTAATAAAAGTTTACAAGGCCATTTTGATATGGAGACTGAAATGGAAGAGAGATAGAGCGAGATCCTGACCATATTTAACCCTGGTCCATACTGTGTGAATAAGCTTCCTATTCAGTCTGGTTTAGTTGTAAGTGGGTTACACTGTGAGTACAGCAATGCATCTGATGCATTCTGGGACTGATATAGGTTGTGCACACATAGCAAGACAGAGAGAATGAGGCTGGAGCGCTGGATGAAAATTAGCTTTCTTTGGCCCCTTGAGATCTGGAGGCGTGGGGTACATTCACACGCATTCACTTCAGTTGTAAATTAAATGGGCTACTTGTTTAAACTTGCTCAGACTTATGCCAGATGTAGATAAATAACTACTGTTTATATGGGGCTAAGACACTAAATACCCACTGACTGCAGACCAACAAACAAGCAAACAAACCGGCTTTTGGGCTAATATTTAGATAGACAGTTCTTTATGTAACCATGTCCACAGCACACTCAGTCAGTACTTGACCAAATAAACATATTAAGGTCTGGTTTCACAGACAGGGTTTAGAATAAGACAGGATTAGGCCTTACTTCAATTAGGACATTTAAGTAGCTTTTATAAACATGCCCTAGAAAAAAAAAGGAAAAAAAAAACAATACTGGTGTGCATCTTGAGACAAAACAATGGCACTGCCATATTTTAAGATTTGCCAGTGTAAATCGCTTTCAGTTAAATCAGTTCAAAGTTGTATTTTAGTCAGGAAATAGGCTTAAGCCTCTTCTGTGTATGACCAGACCAGACCAAAAAAAAAAAGCAACAAAAAAAAAACAAAAAAAAAAACAACAACAAAAAAACATTGACATGACATTTCAAGTAGTGACAGTTTCCAGCAGTGTGGCATGCTAAACATTTTATAATAGAGTAAACTATATGTTAAAACTAATATCACCAGATTTCAGATGGTGAAACCATAAACAATCAAAATGGTGAAAAACTTATATACATCTCTAGACAATTATATTTAGTCTCCATTATTCAAATAAATTGTAACCTTTAATGTTGATACAAGCAACCATTTATCACACAATACAAAGTCGTTATTTTTATGGGACTATGTGCCAAAAAGTATTACAGTAATCTAGATGGGAATGAGAGCTTGTTTAAGTGGATTAACATTTTTAAAAGATTCCTAAATTCTCAAATCTTTCTGAAAAAAAAAAAAAGCATAGGCCTACATCAAAAATATTGGATGTAAACTTAAAAATGTATGCAACCTGCATGTAGGAGGAATATAGCCTAATATAAAATAAAAACTCTCACAATGAATGACAGTTGAGTGCAGCTGGCCTTACAAACAAACAAACAAAACAAACAAACAAACAAACAAACCAAAAACAGACTGTACAAGAAATAACGCTGAAGGAATATGAAATGTGAAAAACATTCATGAACAACAGGAATGTGGTTGTATTGGCTAACCTACTGTGGTTAGTGATGAAATGTTAAATGAAACAACATAAAACGCTTAGCTAATTTGTGTTCTCGTAATAGGCTACTAGTTCGTGGTGTTGTGGTATTTGTCTCCCCCTGTTGGTAAAAGCAGGGAAGCGCTAAATGGGTGTGGATGGGATTGTCAATAATAGCTATTTTTAGGGCGTAAATTCCTGAGGCCAAATTAATATAATAAAGTATGACTTCATCACCAGAACTAAACGAAATGTTTCTATAATGCATAGGATTTAAACTAGTTACGACCACAACGCATAGCTGTCAACATTGAACATTGAAAGGGAGTTTTCCCGGAATCCATCCCCAAAATAAGGGATTTTTTTTTTTTGCACGATTCTCACCCACAAACTTTAAAAAATAAAGCACAATCCTTAAAAGTCTAAGGTGTTCATAACTAGCCTATGTGTGAGAGAGAAAGAGACAGTGTCATTTGAAGGGAAAAAAATCTACATTTGGATTAGCATGTGTTGCTCTAGCATTTGGACAACAATTTCAACATTTAGCCTATCACACATCTTCCAAAATCCGCAAAATAGGGAAGTGGGCTGTCTGTTTATTTTAATTACATTTACACATTTTGTGTAGCTTTAAAGAGCCTATTTAGCCTGATGGTGGACCATCACTCAGAAGACACACTATCTTTATATCCTCCTATAGGCCCAGAACGTTTTTTTTTTTTTCAAGTTTTTTTTTCTTCTTCATGTAATCACATTGTTAAGAGCTTAAGAAACAAATGGAAAAAAGAAAATATATTTTATTCATATATTTGAAAATCTATTTATAATAATTATTATTTGTTTAAATTACATTGATATCTGAATTTATGTAAAAACCTAGACTTTCAAACATCAAAATGTAATGTATTAATATGTATTCGAGTACAAAATTACATTCAGCTAAACGTCGTTAACATCGTTTCCTATTTTTTATTTATTTTTTTGCCTGGAAACGCAAAGAAATTCCAGGCAAAGAAACACGCCTGCCTGTCGCGTGAAAAATAGGCGTCAGTTCTATTTCTAGCATGCACGCGTTTTCTGGAGACGCGCGTGTCACGCAGGCAGCGTGCAATAAAAACGGACACGCCACGCAGCCAGTGTGTCTCCGGCCAGCGCGCGCGGCACCGCATCCGAGGATAAACGACTTCAAGCCGAATCTGTCCGAGCCCGTACGTCTCACACAATCAGAGAGTAAAAATACGGTATATTTTACGGGAAAATACTCAAACGGGAAGACAGCGGGGAAAGAGCTAAAATACGTGAGAAACCCGGAAAAAACGGGAGAGTTGACAGCTATGCCACAACGCTAGTTTTAAAGTTAAACACGATGAGACGCACGATGACATTTAAAAAGACAATGATTGCAGTAGGCCTAATCTTGCAGTGAACTAAAGAGAGCAAACACAGATGTCTCCCTTGCAATCAGATTTTACTTATGGTGCACGGTGCACCGCAAGTCTCAAAAGTAAGCACATGTGTCTCCAACACTCAACATCTGCAATCCCTTCAGTAAACAGAAGATGGCGGCATTACTTTTACAATGAATGCGAAAGGACCTCTTGCAGGCAACATGCTTCTCTTTTTTTGGGCACAAACATGCTAACCTTGACCAGAGAATGTTGACCATATGACAGAAACATAACTTTACAATAAGGCTATTGAACTAAAAACGTTAACTTTTAATATTTTAATATGTAATGCAATATTTACTAATTAAAAGAACTGTGATATTCATTACGCCAATGGATTGCCCATTTATTTTAAAAGTTAAACTTAACTATTTTACTGAGAATACATGTGCTTTATGCTGAAATTATTAAGTTCAAAACAAAATAAATATACAAGTCAAACAGTTGGCTGACTAAAAATGTAACAGTTCCATATCCTATAAAATAGACTACAACCGCTCCACATCTCTTAATTTGATCTATCTTTTTTTTTGTATGGTTCTAGATAAAGTTATTACCCAAAAAAGCTGGAAAAAGCTATTAAATTAATCAAAGATAGACAAAAAAGACTCAGATGACTCGTGCTGTTCTTCAAGTTTCAAGTTTCACTAATGTTCCGAGTGCATGTTAGGTATTTTCATTATATTTTTCATGACCTTGGGTACCCTGGATGGGGGGAGGTTGGATTCAGTGATGCGTTAATTACTATTTCTATACACGAGCCAGAGGGATCGTAATTTACACCATGCCCAAACCTCAGTCATTAGGAAGGTTAATCGGCAACGTGTCATTAGAAATCAAGGGTCTGAGAGCTGAGCCGAGAGAGAGAGAGAGAGAGAGAGAGAGAGAGAGAGAGAGAGAGAGAGAGAGAGAGAGAGAGAGAGAGAGAGAGAGAGAGAGAGAGAGAGAGAGAGAGAGAGAGAGAGAGAGAGAGAGAGAGAGAGAGAGAGAGAGAGAGAGAGAGAGAGAGAGAGAGAGAGAGAGAGAGAGAATTGAATTTGAAAAAGAACTTTATTTTACAATCACCTTAATGACAACAAATTAACAAACTAAACCACAAAAAAACAAATTAAGGAAAGAAAATTAATTTATCTTCAAAAATGACACAACACACTCCCTTACAACACCAAATCTTCTCAAAAGTAACCAAATTATCCATAGTTTTATAATACACATAATCAATCATTACTCTTGATTTCACCAATGTTAAAAAAGTCTCAATGATGTTTTGATCAGGTTTCTGTTCAACTTTATCCCTTCTACTAATATATACTGCCATTTTTGCTTGGCCAATCATAAAATTCAATAACTGACAAATATATTTCTTTTTTTGACTATACTTAAAACCCAAAATAAATACAACTTCATTAAATGCTTCATCAAAACCACAAAAACATTTTTCTAAAAAATCAAACAACGATTTCAATCTTGTACATTGTACAAATGCATGGAAAATTGTTTCTCTTTGCAAACAAAAAGGACAGACATCGTTAACTTCCACATTTAACACAGAAACAAATGAATTAACAGCTAAAATACCATGAAGAATTCTCCATTGCAAATCCCCAACCTTTTTTGCTAATGGCGGTTTATATAGAACTCTCCATTCTGGTTTTACATTTTCCTTTAAGGCAAAAAAATTCCTCCACGGTGTATCAGGTTTATTTGCCAAATTATTCTTATTAAAACCCATCACACAAGCTCCATACAATATTTTCCCTTTAGTAGATATTACATCCAACCACTGGGAGTCCCAAGTTTTAAATGGAAAACCTCTAAAACCATCCAGTTTTGGTGAAAGCATCAAACAAGGGAAAAAATCATTTTCATTAGGAACAGTTACTTTAGCAAAATATTCTTTTACCATTATATTCTCCTCTGTTGTGAGGGTAGACTTTAACTTGGCTAAAAAGAGAGCAACCAATCGAATGGATCTAGTGCCTAAAAATTCAGCTACTTTTACAGAATTATCCAAGTTTTCCCCAGCAATGTCCAACAATTGTCTAAAAATAAACACTTTTGATTCTTGCAACTTAAGACCACAATTAAAAAAACTGTTACTTTCATTTACATCCAAACGAGACCCAAGAATTAAAGGCTCTTCAAGAAGCCAGTAAAGTGAATAAGGATTTTCAGATTTCTGGATGTGAAACAAACTCCAAACTTTAAACAGACTCTTATAAAAGGGTGGTAAAACAGACAAGTCCATTTTTGAAGGGTTTAGTAAGAACAGATGTTTGTCCAGTCCGAATCCTCCAAAGTTTTGCAAAACAACATGGGCCATTGCCCTCCAACTGACGTCCGATGCACCGTCTAAAAGTCTCTGCAGGAACTGTAAGCGAAAAGCAGCAGTTCTGCTCTGTAAATGGACCAAGCCTTGTCCTCCTTCTTCTTTCGGCAAATAAAGAACACTCTGTCTAATCCAGTGCAATTTGTCCCAAAAAAAGTCAACAAGAATCGCTTGTATTTTCGTAAGTAGTTGAGGAGGAGGATCAATGCACGCAAGCTTATGCCACAGTGAAGACGCGACCAGGTTGTTGATGACAAGAATGCGTCCTCTATATGACATTTTAGGAAGCAGCCACTTCCATTTTTCTAATCGTCCTTTAATTTTTTCAATAACTCCTTCCCAATTCTTTTGTTGATTTGCATCATCACCTAAAAAAACTCCCAAATATTTTAACCCACCTTTCCCCCAGACCAAACCTTCAGGAATTTTTGGATTACCGTCTTTCCATTTTCCAACCAAGAGTGTTTCACATTTCTTCCAATTCACTTTTGCAGAAGATATGAAAGTAAAATCATTAATTACATCAAATAAACTTTGCACATCTTTTTGTCCACTTACAAACACCATTACATCGTCTGCATAAGCAGATAAACATATCTTTTTTGTACAATTAGGCAAATGTAACCCATCAATTTTTTCCCTTATTTTTTGTAATAAAGGCTCAATGGCTAGGGCATACAACATTCCAGAAAGAGAGCACCCTTGCCTTACACCTCTTTCAACCTTAAATGGAGCACATAAACCGCCATTAACCTTCAATACACTTTCAATATCACTATAGAGTACTTGGACCATCATAATAAAATCTTTTTTAAAACCAAACGCTGCTAGAGTTTTCCACAAATAGGGGTGCTCAACCCTATCAAATGCCTTCTCCTGGTCCAGTGAGATCAATCCAAAATCCAAATCAAGCAACTTTGACACTTCTAAAGCATCCCGAACTAAAGAGATGTTATCAAAAATGGATCTGCGAGGAATACAGTAGGACTGATCTGGGTGTATTACTTGCCTTATTACTTCAGCCAATCTGTTTGCCAGCACTTTAGAGAGCAGTTTGTAATCACAACAAAGAAGTGATACAGGGCGCCAGTTCCTTATGTCAGTCAAATCTCCTTTCTTTGGTATAAGCGTTATCACTGCCCTTCTGCAGCTCAACGGCAACATACCTTCTGACAGACTGACACTCATCACTTGTAACAAGTCCGCACCCAACTCAGCCCAGAAAGACTTGTAAAAGTCAACTGGGAGGCCGTCAATCCCAGGAGCTTTTCCCGATTCCATGTCATGCAGGGCCTTACATAGCTCCCCCAGGCTTAGCGCACCTGAAAGAGCCACATTACCCTCTTCTGACATCTTTGGTAGGGAGCTCAAAAAAGGGCCGTCAGTCTCACCCTCCATTTCATACTCACTTCTAAACAGATTTTTGTAAAAACCAACTGCTCTCTTTCGAATATCGCTGGGGTTCAGCAAAAACTGACCATCTTCTGCTTGCAAGGCTTTAATCAATCTCTTCTGCCCATTTTTTTTCTCTAAACAGAAAAAAAATTTTGATGGTGCATCCATATGATTTATATTTTGAAATCTTGATCTGACCAATGCGCCCTGTGTTCTGTAATCTAGCAGATCCGCTAACTGAGCTTTCTTTTTGAAAAATAGTTCAAAATTATTACTTGTCCCAGTTGATTCAGCTATTTTTTGACACTCACTTAATTCATTCTCCAAAATTTCCATAGATTTTTTAAACTCCATAGTGACATTGCGAGTATATTGTTGACAAAATTGTCTTATTTTTACTTTACCAATGTCCCACCACTGCTGTATTGATCTAAAATTAGACTTTGATTTTCTAAAATTCTGCCAAAAATACTTAAAAGAGTCTCTAAAAAAACTATCGCTCAGTAAAGAAATATTAAAATGCCAATAGGCACTGCTCGTTTTACTGGAACTTAAAATAAAACTGCATTGTACCATACTATGATCAGAGAAACCTATTGGAATTATAGAGCATTTTTTGAAAATATTAAACTGATGTGAAAACCCATACAATCTGTCCAATCTGGCAAAGGATGTCCTGTTTTCCCTCATATGAACCCATGTATATTGTTTTACATTTCCATTTAATTGTCTCCAAATATCACACATTTCAAATTTTTTAATGAAATGAATAAGACGTTTCTGAGACGGTAAATGGGGTTCAACATGGTTCCTATCAATCATACTTTCTGTGCAATTAAAATCACCCCCCAAAAACAAATATTCCTCCTCTGAGCAACTTTGTACAGTCGTACTTAATACATCTAGAAAAAGCAATCTCTCCATAGGGATCGTTGGAGCATAAATACAAATAAAAACCAAAACATAGTTTTCATAAACAGCCCTGATTTTTAATAATCTTCCTTTCACAACTTCATCAACTATGTAAGAAATTGGACTAAAATTCTTAGAAAATAACACTGCAACTCCTGCACTTATTGAAGTGTTATGGCTTAGAACTGTTAACCCCTCAAAATCTCTTTCCCAGTCTGCTGCATTCCCCCCATCACTATGCGTTTCTTGTAACATTAAAATATCAAGATTCTTCTGTTTCATTAATACATTTAACATTCCTCTTTTCTTAATATCTCTAGCACCATTTACATTCAGGGTTGCTAGATTAACTTCACTCATGGCCAGTAGGAAAAAAACCCACCCAAAAAAAACCACACTCAATGTGGAAAATGAGGTTAACTTATTATACATCATCCTTAAGTTTCTCTACGTTCCTCACCAATTTTTTTAAACGATAAACTTCTTTATTTGTGAAGCATCCTTCAGCCATAAAATTCCTTGTTTTCTCAACAAACTGTGTTATATTGGGGAAATAGTCTTGTACACATACCCCTCTCTTATTCTTCGTTGACTTAAGGAACAATTTTATCTCTTCACTATCATAGCTCCGAACAGAGAAGTCACTCAAAGACAACGCCACACTGGAATCTGATGAATCACTTTCACTTTCAATTTCATCATCATTGCTACCATCCAAGTCAGCTTTCTTTCCAGTTTTTTTATTTTGAAACTTATCATCATTTTTTTTCCTTTTTAGCGGTGCTTTGAACATTTCTATTTGTGCCTCCATTTCCATGTCCACACAATCAAACCCACTCTTCTTCTGTTCAACCTGTGTTACACTTTCTTTCTCAGGATGTTTTGATTGTTTTACAGCAGATACGATATCAGTTTGGTCTTTTTTTTCTGTATCTATACCTGTCCCAACAACAGATTTTGTTCCAGCTACCTCCCTACAAATATCCACTTCAGTCTCACTATGAATATTACTCTGCAACTCTGAACTCAGTGAAACTACAGGCCCACCAGTTTCCCCACTCGTACTTGGATTGGAAACCGTATCCTCTTTCTCCGTAGCTTTCTTTTCTGGGCAGTTACGAATCAGATGTCCTGCTTTTCCACAACCAAAGCACTTCGTCCTCGCAGTTGTAACAAAAATGATGTAATCAAAATCATCAACTCTAAAACTAAGCGAAAGATCCAATTCCTCATCATCCTTAATAATCATGTATGCAAATCTCCTGAAAGACACGATATGTTTCAACAGGGGAGAGCCCGTGCTGATCGGGATTTTCTTTATTGGGGATACCAATTTTCCATAACGCGATAAAGCTTCTGTTATTATCTGGTCACTGAGAAAGGGGGGGACGTTAGATAAGGTGACCCTCTTTGATGGTAATGTGAGGGGAAGAACCTGAACAAAATCGCCACCAATCACAATTCCACTCTCAACTGCTTGATTCACTTTTTCAACGTTACTAAGAAAAATCACAGTAGCGTTATTCATCCTCGATGCGGATAAGATAGATCCATGTCCCACAACTTCGCCGATCGCCAAACAAATATCTTCTATACTCGCCGCAAACGCCACTTTCACCGCATTACGCCGCGTGAGCGTGGACAACACCTGTGTAGCTGGGGTCGTCATGCTTTCCCCGGTAAAGCCCGGCAGCATGCGGCCCAAAACCACACAGAACTACCCCAAACTAAAGCAAAAACAGACACAAAAAGAAAACAAAAAAACGGAAAGAGAAAAACAGAAAAACAAAATTCACTCACCACACTCTCACACAACAGCCCGCGGGCCAGCGCTCTCGCACTCCACACTCGCTCAGCTCAGACGCTCACGCATGCGCACACACACAGAGAGAGAGAGAGAGAGAGAGAGACCGAGCGAGGGAGCACGAGGCGCGTGACGCGCAAGACTCAGCTCGTGGTGTCACCGTGGGAACCAGAGACTGACAGGAGGACGGGCGGGGAGGGGCGCGCGCCACGCCAGTGCGAGTGGACTCTCTCCCTGGCACACACCCGTCAGCTCAGACAGACTCACTCTGAATCATTCATTCTGCGTTATAAAGCTCCGTCACCAGGCAGTGGATGGTGCTGGTTAAGCGCTAAGGACGGTGCTGATAGTGATGATGATGATGGAAGGACAGTGCAGTCGCTGTAAGATCGTGGTGGTCGGTGACACTCAGTGTGGAAAGACTGCGCTGTTGCATGTGTTCGCAAAGGACAGCTACCCAGAGGTGAACCCATCATTTATCATTAATGTCATATTACCATAAAAACAGAAAATAAGTTACTAAATTAGCCGAGTGGAGTGATGACAACAGTCGTAGTTGCCTAGTATGTCTGTTTTAAACCAATGAACATATTTTATTGAATCTGATTTAATTATGCGATTCAAGTTCATACATTGTTATGAGTTAACTGCATGATGTCCTCGCACTGGAGCGCAACTGCATAGAAAAAAAAAGGTGTTTTGACTTGGCACGGAGCAAGGCGAAATGACAAGAGACGCTGAAGTGAAACTAGTGTTCTTTTCAAATTACATTTGTTTCACTAAAACTGTAAGATTTATATTGCAAGTTAGGACCAGTTGCATAATCACAGCGATTATGTCAGTCTGAGCAACTCGACGCTAGCCACGAGAAAAACAAATTTACTTTTACTTCTCAATTTAGACCAATCTATGCAACTTATTTAGTTAAAATAGCTGACTACCCGTAGGCTGCGCGAGGTTGGATTCGGATAACATAAAGATCACTTATTGTTTCACACAAGAAAAGACCACACAAAGATTTGTTAAAAATATAAGCTATTTTAAAGTCACCATGAAATCAAAATTGCTGCGACATGTCTTTTCTGATGATGTGAGGGCGGGGCAACCTGTCACTCACAATACATCACCTAGCAATAACAAACCACAACCTTCCAATCAATTCCCAATACGCTGATTTCACAGATCAGCGCAATGCATGATTCTATGTAGGGCTTGGGTTAGTGACCATTGGTTGTACACTACTTTTCAAAATGCATTCTGGGATACATTGAGTGGACTATATAGGGTATAATAATCATCACTATACATTTGGACAGCACTACAAAATGGCGAGCTCACTATATAGTCCACTATATAGTGAGTAGTGGGTGATTTCGGACACAGCAAATGTCTTGGACTACCACCCTGAAGCTGCCGCCGCGATTTGAACTATTAGATGTTAATATCCAATAGGATATGTAGTTCATTCCTGCTTCTTTTTTTAAGTTCTGAAAATATATTTAAAAAATGTATTTAGAAATGTATAAATTTCACTGTGAAAGAAATCTTGGTAAAAGAAAAGTATCAGGGCAAGAACTAGTAGGCTATTAAACAGTTTCTTTCCCACAGCTATTAGACTTCTTAACCAGAGAACATGATTTGAACTATATATTTATTGACTATTATTATTATTATTATTCTATTTATTTTAGTAAATCTTTTTATCTTTTTAATGTATTCTAGTATTCTTATGATTTTATTTAAATTGTGCACTGAAATATTAAATAGTGTATGTGTGAAACACAATTTCGTTTTTATGTACACCATGAAAATGACAAAAAAAGGAATCTGAATCTGAAAATGTATGTACATTTTTAGAATAACAAATTTCTACACTAAACACAACAATATGCCATCGCATTCACGACTGTCCTATGATTTAAAGCGACACTTCCGGTTTTCTTCCCACCGGAGCCATTTCAAAATGACGGCTGCGTGAAATCAGCCTATAGACAAAATCAATTCCCACCCTACATTTTCTCTTGTTTGAGAAGCCGTTTCACTCAAATATACACCACAATAGGGAAGAAAACACCATCGCAACTTCTGTTTCATGCCGACTTTAAATAGTTGATGCACTGTCATAGTCCACTAAAATGATGTACCAGTAATATGATTCTTCATTGCAGAATTATGTGCCCACGGTGTTTGAGAACTACACTGCGAGCTTTGAGATCGATAAGCACCGCATCGAGCTGAACATGTGGGATACATCAGGTAAGATCTGGCATGGCATCAACTGAAACCTTTTTGTCTGAATAGTATGCTATACGTAAGATACTGCTGTTTTTATCCACCATATTTTTTATCACGGCAGTAAGCTATTTTCTGTGAATGTGCCAAGACTTCCAATTCATTTGCCGCTGTTGGGAAACAACTAGAAGAATAACAAAATGCTGCAAATGGTAAAATAATATGCGCTACAAACCAGTGTGTTGATGGTTACAACATGAAATTAAAATGTTTCAAAAACAATTTTATCAGTTGACAAATTTTTGTATAGCTAAAATATCAGTGGATAGGGTTTACGGATGAGGACGTCTCTACACATTCAAATTACAATGACCGGTCCACTTTTATGTGAAAAATACTGTAATTGCGTAGTAGGCAACATTTTATTTACTTATTTTTGTGAAATCATCAAAACACATGATGACTGACCTACGACATTTACCAAACTGCAGTATACAACAGAGCACATGGTTCACAATACAATACAGTATCCCACAATGCACATTGGAACATTGGAACTTAGATCACGTTTGACTTGATAACCAATCAAATTACAGCCTTGACGTCATTGAATTTCGTTCAGAGAGTCGTTGTGCGACAGTTGGTCACTGTTTTGCGGATACCATAGAAATGAATGAGAAGTGCCGTCAACTGAATCCTACCTCTCTGTGACTTATCTTATAAAACACCATTGTTTTCTCTGTGTCAAGTCGAAAATAGGTAAATTCAAAATGTTTAAGAGCAACCATGTTGAAGATTAGCCGAGAGGCTGTCGATTCATTAAATGATTAGCTAAACCCTCACAAAAACGGTTTAATCAGCGTAGTGAAGCCTCTCCTCCATTGACATCTATTTTAAAAAAAAGCCTCTATCTATGCATACCACAATGTTACACTACTTTTTGCTAACCTTGTAGGCTTGCCTTAAAGCGGCTTTGGCAGAAGAAATGTCACTGATTTTTTTTTACAATTTGATCTTTTTTACTCTTTTTTTCACACCACTCGCTTAAAAAAACATGCTCGTAATACAGTCAACTATAATGATCATGTACACTGTTCCACATTCTCATAACACATACAGGCACAGCTCTTACTGGCTCATTATATTCTTATGGCTAAGTTCATTACATATATAATAATAAATATATAATAAATATATACATTACATCATTCATGCTATAGTTAGTATACTAGTATTCCACTCCAAACATAGCCAGTGATCTACTGTGACTTATACTCTCTAGCGGCGTCAGACTGATTAGGACAGTCTGGGAGTGTACATTTTAAAACCTCCTCATGGATTGACAGATAGATGCAATAGCAAACATTCTACTGTAACAAATCCTGGTGCCAGTCTAGTGGATGGACACGGTTCATTCCTGTCCCTGCTGACCGCTCCCATGGCCTGACTGACCCCTTGTGTTTTTGTATTAGAGTAATTGAAAATGACTCTCTGGTTCGCTGGAGTGACTCGCAAGAGTCGGGTAGCAGAACTCTCACTTCTTTGATTTAACAATACACAATAGACAGACAATACAGAGTTTATGAATTTAGAGTAGGATATGAGCCTGTTATATTGCTTTTGAGTTTTGGACTGTACCTCTGGTTGAGATTTGTAATATAAATGGCTTGGTGTGGATTCTAGCTGCTCTTCTTTGAAACAAGCCAGAACTTAGTTAGCCAGAACTCAAGTAATACTGTATGTTCCAGGCTGTGCATGTATGTTTGGACAGTATTACCAGTGTGGATTGTAGCACACTTGGTGTTAAGCAACACACACTTCGGGGGTTTCTCAGCAAGCGTGACCCATAAATCCCCAGCTCTAGGCCTCTGCATGTTTCCCCACCCTGCTATAAAAGTCCTTTATGGGAATTTCTTTTCTTGTCATCTCCATTTTTAAGTTCCTATGGGAATGTTTTCCTCTCCCACTGTTGTTGTTGGTCTGTAGGGTTGTGCCGGGGTCAGACTGTAACCCTGTCGAGAGTAAATCTTCGCTTTACTGTAAGTGCTCTCATACACAGTCTGGGACACAGGAGTCCATGTTTCAGCATGATAATGAAGTTCAACTGGTTGTGAACTTTATCACTGTTTAAAAGGGGTGTCAGTAAGCCCTCTTGACAACAGCCAGGCACCCGGCGGCTATGTGTGCAAAAGTATATGTGTATTTAGATATACTTAAAGGTAATAGTTGAAATAGTTGAATAAAGTCGTAATTTTTGTTTGTTTTTTGCGCACAAAAGTATGCTCGTCGTTTAAAACATTTAAAGTAGTCACTCTGACTATTTTAACAATGTCTTTCATAACTTTTGGGCCGTCCAGCCTATGCAGGAGTGATCCAGATCTCAGATTTAATCAAAAATATCTTAATTTGTGTTCCGAATATGAACGAAAGTCTTACGGGGTTGAAACAACATGAGCATGAGTAATTACTGACAGAATTTTCATTTTGGGGTGAACTAACCCTTTAATAACCAATAATGTCTTACCAAATAACATAAAATGATGCACAAGTTGGTGTAACTTGGAGACTAAATTTAAGGCAAACATAACAAAAGTATGGCCCTATGGTCACATGCATTCTGCATCTCTTTCGCCTCCAGATGTGTCGAAAAACTACAGCAAATGTTTGGAAGTGCATTTAACATACTTCTCTAATAATGAAGTACGTATTCAGCATTCAAATTTTGTATGCATAATAATACCATGATGATCTTTTACATTTGGGAAAATTGTGTAGCATGCAACAGGGCAAACTGCATTAAATATTGTATCCCACAATGCAATGCACTTGATGCACTTTTTATTAAGCATTTTTATTTCCAAGATAACAACTGCTTATATTTGTCTCCACACATTAGGCTGGGATAAAATAAAGTATTTTGACATACAAGGGATTAGCTTTAAGTGCTACAAAAGGATGTAAACATATTAATAAATCTTAATTTGTCACAATCCGTTGATTTGTAATGAATGATTGTGTGAAGTGGATTCGTGGTTGTACAATCTAAAACTGGATGGGACATAGGAGTATTGGCTCGATCATCTGGAGAACTAGGGCAATAATTTGATGACTAATGAGAAATGAGTAATGAGAACGCTGAATGTTAATGAGAGGCTCTTTTGTTTCACTAAGTGTGATTTGTTTTGTTAAATGTTGTGTGCTTTCTTAAGCATTTCCCTCTGTATTTTCAGTTACATCGAGCCCCGCCATGGTTGGTAAAATCAAAAAACGTTTACACCAAAGACTTCCAATCACATACCTATCAATGTGATTTTTGTGTGACATTCTGAGAAATTAGTTGAAAATGGTAATCAACTGCATGGACCAGATGTTGTTCATAGAGCTTCAAGGGAAAATTTTGTGTCATTCCTAAGCTAAATGACCTTGATCTGTGGAATTCAAAAGAAAATGTTGGGGGATTCAATGTTGTTTTAAACCTCGTAGACTTTCATTGCATGGACGAAAACAGTTAAAACATTTTTCAAAATATACAAGTCATATAGGTTTAGAATGACATGAAGGTGAGTAAATGATGACTGAATTTAAATGTTTGGGTGAACTATCCCTTTATCCTTTTTTAAATTGAGGGAATTTGAATTCTGCTATTTGAGCCTATTTGCTCATTATCTTTAGGCCCGTTTAGATCTACAAAAATGCAAACATAAACACAGATTCACACACGTAATCATGCTGTGTCTCTGATGGGTCTTAATGGGGTGTCTGCGGATGTGTGTGTTGAGCATATGTGTGGTGCTCGATCCTGAGCTAACGGACTCTCTTGTGCTTACGGCTACATCTTCAACAATCTTAATGACATCCCATGGAGTTCTGCTTCAGTCTCTCTCTCTCTCTCTCTCTCTCTCTCTCAGACACACATACACACACACACACACTGCTGACAAGAAGGAATCTAGAGACTGGAAGTGGAGAATGTTTACTGGCAAACATTCTGGTCAGCACTTAATATGGACACATTGTTCTTGACAAGATACAAATGATGTCTAGCACTAACAGACGTAATCACAGTAATAATGTATATACAATAAAACAACTGGCTAAGATTTCTGGAGTGATATATAACATCCACTGCAAACAAGACAGGAAATGAATGTTTTTTTTAACATGGTGAGAATGTTTTTTGCATAGGCAGAGAAGAGTGACCATAAATGATAAGGTGTTTAGATTGTTAAACAGCTACAGACAACAGAAGTGCTAGGAAGTGTTTACACACTTACAAACAGAGGCTTGCGATGTGGCGCAGCTGTACAGTAAACACTGTGTGTGTGTGTGTGTGTGTGTGTGTGTGTGTGTGTGTGTGTGTGTGTGTGTGTGTGTGTGTGTGTGTGTGTGTGTTGGGTTTACTGAGCTGTACAAATGTGGGTACAAATCTGTCCCAAGAACTTAGCAAAGTATAATGAAAATAAAAAAATGACAGATTTGCCCTTTTAGGGGACATTCCATTCATACATAATGAAAGGGAATGATTAAAACACATTTTATTATTATTTTAGTATTATTATTAATAATAATAATAATAATAATATATGAAACATTTACCTTTTTATGAAGGGGTACAATACACTGATCTATATGCCATTATATAGATTAGTGGTACAGTATTATTATGATGATAACAAAAAGGGAAATTAATAATATATGACATTGTAATATGATTATTATTTATAATAGTAATAATAAAACTAATAATATATGAATCATCTTACCTTTTATGAAAGGTTAACATTATTATTATCATTATGAAGGCATAAAGTATTATTTTTATGATTATTATTTATCATTGACAATTTATAATAAGGTCTCATTTGTTAACATTATTTGATGCATTAACTAACAAACTAACAATGATCAATATATTTGTTCAGCATTAACCTCATATAAAAATAAACCATATAAGTCTATAGTGTGTCCTCATTTAAACAGCTAAGTAAGCAAGTGTATTTTAGAAGCTGTTGCAGTGAGAAGTGTCCCTGCGGACTAGCACACTCAACATGGCGACAAACAACAAACAAGCAATATCAGCCTTTCTATCCATTCCAGCCTCTTTCTCTGTAAAAACTTTATTAGTTTCTTCTTATCCAAGAAATTTGATTCAACCATCTTTCCGTGGCTGTGGTTGACAGATCTGCCAGAGAGGATTGTGGGACATGTAGCTCATAGGGTGACTCCCGAGGCCAGCCCATAATAACTGATAGCTTTGATCAGTGCTTCAAACACTCATTGTCACTCTCACACGTCCTCTCTCTTTCCCTCCCTATCTCTCACTGTCTATGTCTGGATTTGTGTCCTCACTCGAGGGAAGGACAGGAGAGTGAGAGATGAATACAAAGTTCGAGAGAGGAGATCAGGAAAGGCAGATAGTATGGCATTTGTATACAGTGGCAGTATGTAAGTATACTGTGCACATTACGCACATTTTCTACATGTATTCCACAATGCTATGACCTAAACTTCCTTATCTTTTTTTTCCAACATCACAAATTATCTGGAAGCAATATAGCTATGATTTTTATCTATTTCTTGACAAATAAGCAAATATTACACAAATTGTTTTATTTCAGTGATTATAACTGGACACCACTAATTTAAACACACAATGCAGTGAGATCAGGTGACAACAACAGCTTAATACTGTGCTAATATTTTACTGTAATAATACTAATGTTGCAAAAAGAAAGCAGTATATACTGTACAGTACAGTAAGCAGTGTCCGTTTTCCATTGAGAACAAAGCCATGGAGAGAGTTTTTGGAAAAGGGTTATTATAGTTAACTAAATTATACCTTTTTTTACTTACAAAATAAAATATAAAAACGTAATGTACTAAAAATAACTAAAACTGATATAGAAATAATATATAGACATTAAAAATGTCAAAAATACACACACAAAAAAGCTTTAACTAAAATTAAAATAAATTGGGAAAATACAAAAACTAATTCAAAATATGAATAAAAACTGTTTTTTATTTAATAGTACCTCAATGATACTAAAATAACACTGATAATGACCTCAATTACATTTTATTAGTGGTGTTCAGTTATTTTACTGGAAATAAAACCAATTATTTAGCATTTGTAGGTTGTGTAAAATGTTTTAAATGCATAAAAACAAAGACATGAAAAATCTTTGCTGTATTACTTTTAATTCATTCAATTACAATGGAAATGGTGTCAAGCCACATTGCATTGTGGGAAACAATGGGTAAACCAGGAATGTTGCCCCAAACCCTTTGACAAGGGGAGGCTTAAAAACTTTTACAAAATGTGCACTATATACACACATTGGGTGTAAAGAGGTACTGGCGTAAATTTTCGGATTCATTAAAATGTTCGTATTTTCCAAATGTTAGTTGGTACGCAAGAAATCTACACCTGCTCCCAGCCACACATAATGGTGCGCTTAACATCCGAACGTTTTGCTCATTAATAAGGCTGCATTTTAATTCACCTTAATCGGGTACATATTCACACAGCATTTTGAAAAATTTTCTTTTTACTTTTATTATGAGAGCCAGTAATAGCAGATCTGGTGATCGATGGGGGTCCTTCTCCAGTTTGAATACGATTTTTCCGAAGTGAACTAATTCGTTTTTTTGCTGTCAAGCTTAATGTCGAACCATTTTCTTCTCACTTCTGGGACTGTTCGATTAACAGATGAAACTCCATTAACTGCATCTGTAATATGCTGCCAAGCTTCCGTTTTTTAGGACCTGATACGCCACTACTGTATGTATGCTTGAAAATAAAATTGCCGTTTTGAATGAACTTCTGATAATAAAACTTCAATTTCTGCATCCGAGAAATCTTTCTTATTCATTCGCATTCATGTTATATGCCTATATATCGATGTCAGTCGGATATAATGGGCCTGATTTATGGTAATTGAGAATGAACGTGCATGCGCATCCCATTTACGACTGGTTGGAATTCATTAACACATACACATTTCACTATCACATCTGACGTTTACGAAGTATTTGTGAATCAGGAGAAGAGTTTTCGGGAAGGTCTCTTTACGCACAAATCACTCGTATATTTACGAATGTTTCATGAATGAGACCCACTATGAGCAGAATGGACACCAACATAGCCAAAAAGAGAGAAATCAAACTGACCTCTCTCTCTTCCTGCTCAGGCACTCACCACTGGAGAAACATATTCTTTTATATCATCTGCCCTGCTGTATGACCCACTGTTCATAATTTGTATGTGCCACAGCATTCACGAACACCATTAGCAGTGTTTTGCTCTTTGATTTGAGCATCCGCTTTATTATAATGAAGCGTTTTTCTCCTGACCCCTCAACTGTGCTTGTGTTCTGCAGGGTCCTCGTATTATGATAATGTACGACCACTTGCGTATCCGGACTGTGATGCTGTGCTCATCTGTTTTGATATCAGCAGACCCGAGACGCTGGACAGCATCCCTAAGAAGGTCAGAATCTCCTTTGCTTTCTTCTTTTCTGTCATCCTAAAAAACGTATGTACTTGCAAAAGTGCATTTTGGAATGGCATTATTAGTTGTAGTTTTAAACACTCAGATACTTGCAGCATTAATCTCTCGCTTGTGAACACAAAGTAATTGTTGACTAAGAAAGGTTTTTGTTTGTGGGTGTATCGCAGTCGGCAGATGACGGCATTGTGGATTTGCACAAAAATACAAGCTTTACCTAAACACAGATGCCAGCAATTATGTGGTGATGAGGGTGTGAGCCTAGTGCTGAAAGGTTTAAATGTGTTTTTTTTTTTTTTTTTTATTTAAGTCTTTATATGTCTGGTGAGAAAAAGATATTCGGATGATGTAGGAAGAAGAGTGGGCAGTATGAACAAATATCACATTTATATCAGTAACGGTAAAAGACTATTCAAAAATACATTCAAGGATACATTCAACTAATTGAGAGTGACTGTTATCAATATATTTATAATTTTACAAAAGAGTTCTATTTGAAATAAATGCTGTTTTTTGATTTACCAAAGAATCCCAACAAAAGGAAATTATGGTTTCCACAAAAATATTTTTAACATTGATAATAATAAGAAATGTTTATTGAGCAGCAAAACAGCATCATCATGTGACGCCTGATCACAGAAATAAATTACATTTGAAAAATACATTAAAATAAAGAACAGTTCTTTTAAATTGTAAAGCTGGGTAGTGGGTATTGGGTTTCTTTTTTTAATTTTTAGAGAGGGATTTTTAAATAATCTGATGTAATTATCCCAAAATTCCTCTAAATGCCTTTCATTTTCTAACTGTCCTAATGCTAACCCTGCCACACCAGACACACTGAATGCTGTTACATTTCAGCATCTCACCTCTGAGGCCACAGGGGCGTAGCTAAAGGCCGTTGTGGAATGTTGAGAGGCAGGCGCTGACCTCCGATTGGCCAGTTAACGGTGGTATTTAAGGTTAAAGATCACAGTGCTGTTTGATGGATGGTTGAACACATTCAGAACCTGTGAAAGGGTGCCATAGCTGAGATTGCTGAACCTTTGCAGGGGCTGGTGAATACACACATGCACCATGCATGCTTACACATGCTGTCTGAATAACTGGCTCTGGATGGTTCTGCATTATCGGAAATGTTCCTGAAAAGGACCTTGTCTGGCATTTCAAGTTACACTGGTGTAAAAAGCGTTTTACTTTGCTGTATAGTTAATTGGGAAAAACTGGTGTAAATATAATCTGATTTGATTTGAATGTGCATGAGTGTGAGTGTTTGTAAGTATTCAGACAATAGCTGGTCAAATTGTTTCCCTAATTCTCTCTCTCATGCACACACAACTACATTATTCACTCATTATGCAGACATAAATGACGGGAAGGGAGAAAAACAACGTGCCACAAGCTCACTGTATTACAGCATAAACAACTATTGCAAGTATTGGCTAAAAAAATTAATAAAAGATAGATAGATAGATAGATAGATAGATAGATAGATAGATAGATAGATAGATAGATAGATAGATAGATAGATAGATAGATAGATAGATAGATAGATAGATAGATAGATAGATAGATAGATAGATAGATAGATAGATAGATAGATAGATGATAGAGAGATAGAGAGATAGAAATCATTTGTATCAATGTAAAATTTGTACTGTTTGTTTTTATCAATTTAGTGTATCCTTGCTTAATAAAAGGATCAATTCCTTTTGTTTTTAAATTCCCCCAAACATGTTGTTTAGATCAATAGCTAGGTAGGTGTGTAGGTCAGTAGGTGGATAGATGTTCTTATTTCAAATTGACAGACTATTTCTTTTGTTCTTTCAGTGGCAGGTGGAGGCTCAAGAGTATTGTCCTAAAGCAAAGTTGGTGTTGGTTGGCTGTAAGTTAGATATGAGAACAGATGTCAGCACCTTACGAGAACTGTCCAAACAGAGACTCATACCTGTCACTCATGAACAGGTGAGTTTACATACACTTTCTCACACACTCAGAGGACTAAAACACAAAGAAAAAAAGTCAGACATCAGCATTTACTCAACTGCTGCTACACAAACACAAGAACTAAGACACATATTCGGAAGTTTGCTGGCAACCCAACCATAAAAACACACATATCACTCATAGTGTCAAAATTTATTATTTTTAATTAATTAATTAAGATTTATTAAACATGTATTTTATGTAAGCCAAATATATTTACCTTCCTCAAGGACTATATAAAAATGTTCTAAATAAGATCAAGTATAGCATCTTACACTGCAGTACACTGATGTCACAGCTTGAAATGTCATGTCAACCGCTCATATCTTGTGATTGAAACCATTGACGCACACACAGACACTAAAAGAAAGCTCTATAATTACATATTAAAACAGAGGGAGCAGTAGAAAATGTTCCCTCTATTACGTCAATGCTCTCATAGGGTCAACACCGCTGTTGCAACATTTCATTATGAAACACCTAATTCTCACCATACTTCTACTCTGTAATGAGAGAAATAGATGGCACTTTATGTGAAAACTCTGTCCCACTACTTTTAGTTCTAAAGCATTAATGGCAAAATAACTATCTAATTATTGTAAAAAAAAAAAAAAACTAAAAAAAAAAAAACATTACATTTTTGACGAGTTTCAGGTATTATTTTTGCACCATATTTGAGAAAAGTACCATAAGAAAGTTTACATTAAAGAGCGCAAGAGAGAGAAAAGGGTGACAAGGAAATTGCAATGTTTTTGTTTTTTTGATAGAGAAATAGTACAATGATGCTGACTTTCTGTCTGTCTATCAGGGGAGTTTACGAGCACGTGAGCTGGGCGCAGTTGCATACGTGGAATGTTCATCCCGAATGTGCGTGAACAGCGTACGGGACGTCTTTCACATCACCACGCTCGTGTCCGTCAGACGTGAACCTGCCCCGAGCCTCAAGAGAAGCTCCTCGCGCCACGCTCTCAAGCGCATATCTAATCAGCCTCTGCTGCCAGTCGGCTCACAAGACACTCCCCTTGAACCCACCCCGACCCTCAGGGAGGACAGAGCCAAGAGTTGCACAATCATGTAGACACAGCGGAGGGTGTGGATGAAAAGCTTGCACAGTATCTCTGTATTTATGGGACATTGAGGGTCATATTGTCCTATGGCCCATGGGACTGTACAGTTGTGTGAATAATTACAGAGGAGTTCTATTTATTAACTTCAAGTTTGCTTTTATTTTTTATCATTGTTGTATGGTTGGTTTAGCAGACCTAAGTGTCACAGTGTGTAAAACAAATGCAAAAATAATAATAAAAAAGGGTTGGAATTTATGGAAAGCTTCAATATTTCCCAACCCCCAAGTGTCATACTTTCATTTTAACTCTTGGGACACACTTCTATAGAGGTTGCAGATCTGTGACAAGCTCATTTGCGTGGAACTAAATCCCTGGAATTCTGGAGTTCTGAGAATCTTTCCCCAGCATTAGTGATGATTAGCATTAGCATTAGCAGAACAAAGACATCTGTGACTTCTGCTGTTCACTCCTTATCATGTGTGACAGCACCATCAGTCATGCTCCATGCCATCACAAAGACTTCATTCACACTATACTGAAACGCCAACGGATAGATGTGTTATATTTTTGCGAGCTGGAATTTTAAAGGGTTAGTTCACCCAAAAATGAAAATTAAGTCATTAATTACTCACCCCCATGCTGTACCAACCCCGTAAGACCTTCGTTCGTCTTCGGAACACAAATGAAGATATTTTTGATTAAATTTGAGAGCTGTATAACTACCACATTGGCTCCTAAAGGACTGCCTCTTGACGGCCCAGAAAGTCAATGAAGAAAATGTTTAAATATCCCAAGTGACTACCGTGGCTCAACTATATGTTTATCAAGCGACGCGAATACTTTTTGTGCGAAAAAACAAACGAAAATAACGAGTTTATTCGACTATTTCTTTTCTTCCTTGTAGGCCAGAACGAGACTTCCTTAGATTTCCACGACGCATGCGCGAGATTTGCGATCTGCTCACATCAGCTTACACCACTTCAGATCGCAATTCTCGCGCATGCGTCGTGGAAATCTAAGGAAGTCTCGTTCTGGCCTACAAGGAAGAAAAGAAATAGTCGAATAAACTCGTTATTTTTGTTTGTTTTTTCGCACAAAAAGTATTCGCGTCGCTTGATAAACATATAGTTGAGCCACGGTAGTCACTTGGGATATTTAAACATTTTCTTCATTGACTTTCTGGGCCGTCAAGAGGCAGTCCTTTAGGAGCCAATGTGGTAGTTATACAGCTCTCAAATTTAATCAAAAATATCTTTATTTGTGTTCCGAAGACGAACGAAGGTCTTACGGGGTTGGTACAGCATGGGGGTGAGTAATTAATGACTTAATTTTCATTTTTGGGTGAACTAACCCTTTAATAGTTCATTTTGGAAATGAGAAGATTAGTTTTCTAGGTTCCATAAACGTTAAAGTGATAGTTTACCTAAAAATTACAATTCTGTCATCATCTTCTCGCCCTCGTGTTGTTCCAAACCTGTTCGACTTTTAGTGTAGACTAAATAATGAGGGTTTGACATGACATGAGGGTGAGCAAAGGATGATATTGTTTGGCAATTTTCATTTTTGGGTAAACTACCCATTTAAAAACTGTGGATTAAATTAGAAAATTTCATTAAATTGTCATTCAGTTTGTAAAAAACATTTAACAGTACTGTTTACTCATTTTGAACAATGCACTTACATTGAAAGTAAATAAATGTTATACATAATACACATAGTTTTGAAATACAATTGAGATAAAAATTACTTTGTAACATTGTGGCCCAATATTTGAACTCATTTCAGTACAATGTCGAATGTCGATACAAGAAATAATATAATAACACATACTGTATAGCGTGTATACAGTATATACACTGTTATAAACTAAAGGATTATTAGGAACATACCATACTAATGGTGTGTTTGGCCCCCTTTCGTCTTCAGAACTGCTATGTGGAATTGATTCAACAAGGTGCTGAAAGCATTCTTTAGAAATGTTGGCCCATATTAATAGGATAGCATCCTGCAGTTGATGGAGATTTGTGGGATGCACATCCAGGGCATGAAGCTCCCGTTCAACCACATCCCAAAGATGCTCTATGGGGTTGAGATCTGGTGTCTGTGGGGGCCATTTTAGTACAGTGAACTTAATGTCATGTTCCAAGAAACCAATTTAAAAATGATTCGAGCTTTGTGACATGGTGCATTATCCTGCTGGAAGTAGCCATCAGAGCATGGGTACATGGTGGCCATAAAAGGATGGACATGGTCAGAAACAATGCTCAGGTAGGCCGTGGCATTTAAACGATGCCCAATTGGCACTAAGGGGCCTAAAGTGTGCCAAGAAAACATCCCCCACACCATTACACCACCACCAGCAGCCTGCACAGTGGTAACAAGGCATGATGGAGCCATGTTCTCATTCTGTTTAGACCAGGACCACACCCCTAAATGCATTGAAGCAACTGCCATGTGATTGGTTGATTAGATAATTGCAATAATGTGAAATTAAACAGGTGTTCCTTCCTAATAATCCTGTAGGTGAGTGTACGCACAAACATTTAAAATTATTATACTGTATATATCAATCAATATTCAAAGGTTTGGGGTCAATTTGATTCTTTAATCAATTCTTTTATTCAGCAAGGACACATTAAATTGTTAAAATGGTGTTATTTTGAACGTTCTATTCATCAAAGGATACAGTATCACGATCTATCACGGTTTCCACAAAAATATTAAGCAGCCCAACTGTTTTCATTGATAGAATTGAGATTATGACCCCAAACATTTCCGTACACAAAGTGCTTTATGCTTTTACTAACAACATGAAATGGCATTGCTTTTAAACTCTTATATTGCCTTGCCTCATTGGTTTCCATTGTAAGTTTGGTTCCACAGAATTCATCAAAAATAACAATTTCTCCTTACAGGGTTTACAAAAGTGTATGGTAACAATTATAATTTTGTTTCAATGAATTATTTGACTCTAATTTATATTCTAGAGGCCAGGAGAATGGGGAGTTTTGTGCTTTTTATTTGTGCTTTTCTATTCCAATTTGAAATAACACCATAATCCAACTTCAAAGAGAAAGCAACTCAAGAAATCCGGCTTTGCGCAGCATTACAATGTTTTGGATACAGCAAACAGTGGTTATTTCTGTATGCAAATTCTCTTGGAGCCAGTTAGATGCACAAAGAAGAAAAAAACTCCACTAGGGCTTCATCCAGTCATTGCCAAGGCAACTGTGTACAGCTTTGTGACATCACAACATAGTCTAGCATGAGGGGAATGCTGTTGCCGTGGTTTCTGGAGGTCCATCAATTTGAACAAACTGAGAAATTCATTCGAACGTATGCACACACACACACAAACAGAGATCATGCATCCAACCCTGATTGACATTTGAGTTTGAATTAGCCATGTTTAAGATTAAACTCTTATTTTACAGGTTATGTACTGTATCAGTGAACACTGCACACATTCAATGAGAGAGAGATAGACAGAGAGAGAAACATATGGCAGCAGGTAGCTACAGTACGGCTGCCAGCAACAGTCATGACCAGCCGAGCCCTACAGTTCAGCCTGCAGTGTAAGAGGATTAGTCTCTCTGTGTGTGTGTGTGTGTGTGTGTGTGTGTGTGTGTGTGTGTGTGTGTGTGTGTGTGTGTGTGTGTGTGTGTGTGTGTGTGTGTGACTGACAGTTAGCCATCATATGCTCTCTGAATATTAAATGACACATTCTTCCCTTCAAAGTCCTAACCACTGTTTTTACTCTAAAATGTGAAATGATGGGCAAAACAGGAATAATGAACTAAAATGAAGCATGTAAATGCACAGTCTTTTAATAACTCACAAGTGAAAAAGGATGATCAAATGTGTGTCTCTAGAGTGTATCCATCAAGTTTTGGCTACCCACACATACAAGGATATACATCCTGAAATCAGCAACCAATGTTGCCCACGAGGAAAACCACTTCATTAAACATAAAAAAAGATTAATGACACTATAAAAAAGGGTTAATGGGGATAAAAAATATTGTTACTTCAGTATTAAACAGTATAAGTCAAAGAAGAGACTGTGATACAAAAACAAACGAGTTTTGTGTATGTGGCTGGCAGGTCTGCAAGTAACCGTGAACAGGCAAAAGGGGTGAATTAGCATTCACATTAGTATTCCACATTTCAATTGAGAGTTCACAGGTGCGACGAAAGGCGAAACAAACAGAGCTGAATATGAAATCTTCTATGACAAGGTGACGTTTCTGTTCAACTGCCGTGCTTTGATTGTCTATGTGCATGTGTAGACTATAGCATTTGTTTTGCCACTAAATGATTTGAGAGTTATGCCAAATTACTAAACATTCTTGAAAAACTAGTTACAAAAAATGTCTGCAATTTTCTTGGCTGATTAAAACACAGGGCCATACTGTCCCAAATCCCGATGCAGCCCTGATGAAGGGAAACAGCTCATTATTTACTAATCTTGTTTGTGCTATTGAATACTTGTGTTACTATTAGCTATTTATAAGATTCAACCAGTTTTTCTTCTTGTTAGGCCCCACAAATGTCTCTTGTAATTCACTTTCTTTGTGCTGTTTGTAATACCTTTTATGAACCTACTTAATTGTTCCTTATTTCTGTTTAATTATAGACCTCAAATATCAACATACATACAGAATAACCTCAATAAATCCTTGAACTGGACATAAATGTGGCCAAGTGCGTTTCATTCGAGCGTAAGTGGACTGCAAAGTGGACTTCACAGGGTATCCGCCATCCATCTTAAGTGAGATTCCAATCTGAAGGGAGTGCATCGAAGGGCACTGCAAACATCGTAGGGAATAAGGGAACACTGATACATCACTTCACAGGAAGTGGAGAGCGAAAATCACTGTCATTGAGCACCATGTCTTAACCATAAAACAGAACCGTTGGAAAAGTTTTTAAATGGCTCTGCGATGGAGGAGTTTATAGTGTTCATAAATATTGTTATCATACAAACTAGAGTATTTATGAATGGTTATGGCGATGAACGTAACATTTGCATAGTCTATTGTATGAATATGAAGTGTTGAGAAGCAGCCTCAGCTGCTCATTGTTTTTTTAATTTGACTTTATTGACTTTGTTTACTATGCAGCTATGCCTGTGAAAGAAAGCACACGAGATGAGACCACTACAATTATTAATTACCATTGATTAAGAACACATTTATATACATAGTTAACCAAATTAAAATGTATTTTCATACTGAATGACAGTTACAGTAATAGTCAATTAAATATGGTCTATGTAATAAACTTAAACTACCGGTAATAGACAATTACAATGTTTTGATTATATTTATTACATACACACTGTGTTTTGTATGTGTACAGGCCTACTAAAGGATTTTTGTTTTGATGTTTAGAACTGTGTCCATACCATTGTTCAGCAGATATTCGTGGGCAAAACCAGTCATTTTAATAGGGATCAATGCGATCTTGAATTCTGCTTTAGGATGAAAGATTTCCCCATAACAAGTTCAAATTGGTCGCATGGATTCGACACACTGGCCAACCAAAAACTGCTTGGTTTGAAAGTGACTTCTGTGTGAGCTGTGCTTCAAAGGTTGCTACAATAGACAATGGACCTTTTCGAAATTTCACTAATGTGTAGTCAGGGAATTAAAGTTCAGTCTACTGTATAAAGAAACAGGCAAAACTGGCTTGCTGTTCTTAGGTTGTTTAACTCCTTGGTCAAGCTAGTATTTAACTGGTATCCAGCTGGTCAGTATTGGAGAGACTCTACCCCCTACACCCGCTTCAAAACCAGCAAAAAAGGGTTGCAAAAAAATAACCACTGGGTTGAGTTTGTGAGTGTTCACTCAAAACAGGTTTTGCGACTGATGTTGTCAGCACGGTCTGTTTATGTTTTGGTTAATTGACACATAAACACAGAGCTTGAGTAACTCTCACTGGTCAGTTTGAGCTTCATTGACACAAAGTGAGTCTTTAAGTGCACTTCGCATGCTCTCTGCATGAGTCCACAAATATACACAAACACACTTAGTAAGCAAATACTGACGAAACACTTGCTTTGGTATTGCCTAGGAAACTGTGTGTGTGTGTGTGTGTGTGTGTGTGTGTGTGTGTGTTTGTATATATGGTTTACAAGGACAAAATGTCAGGTTACTCACCAGCATTATGAGGACACATAGGTTTATGAGGACACTTCAGTGTCCCTGTAATTCCGAGGTCATATATGTTATTTTAAGGCATAAATTAATGCCTATATTAAGTTTTTTCATTTTCAAAAAAATGACCTTATATACCATGATGTGTATGTGTATGAATACAACTATGACCTTACATACCATGATGTGTATGTGTAAACAGTCCTCTCAAACCAGGTAATGATTTTGGTGTAGTATGTACAAAATATTGATAGAATAAGATTTTGATAGCTTATTTAATGTACTTGCCGGCTTTTTTATCATTCAAATTTGGCTGGGTGGCTAATAACACATTTTTCTGTGGTGTGACAAATTCAGAACACATACTTAATTTTGACTTTACAGGGACTTTAATGTATACAGTATGCATTGACATGTAATTGAGCATTTTGAAAGACTGCTTATGTGTTGCGTATGTGTCAATTTTTATAAACAACACAGCCAATGGCATTTGCGGCTGGGGAGACTAGACTTATTTTCTACTGTTTAGTGTTAAACTCAGCCGTAAAGAGATTTAGCCTTAGATGCTATATGAATATAGTCCCTGAAGCACAGTTTTTTTCAGCTGACAATATTCTATGCACATTTAAAAGTGCACCTTGCAACTATAATTAACAATAATGGAAAGCTGAGGCTTGTCAGTATTAACAAAGTCCTTTTAGGCAAGTCGTGCCACTCGGCCGCCATCTTGGCAACGCCTCCGGGCAGCTATTTCGGACTGAACAAGACCAGGCTCCCTATCTAAATGAATGGGCAGAGAGTCAGAACTACACTTTCACTGGTCACCGGGACATAAAAACTGCATGTGTAGAAACAGCAGTAAAATATAATAAAAATCGCTGAAAAAGTTTGATGACTTTGCCCCAAAATAAGGTTTAAAAATCCTTTCCCCACAGGTTATAATTTTACTGCGCATGCGCAAGGGTTCTCTCACTCTCTGCCGTGCACGCTACACGGTTTGAAACACAGTATGTGCGCGCGCTTTTGCTCGCTTGCTCTAGATTCCGGGAAGTTTGAACTAATTTGCGGGATCAGCGAGCCGCTATCAGTTTGCGGGTGACACCCGGGACTTCTGGGAGACTTGAGATGTCTGATACTGTATTTATACAACACATACAGTGCATATCAAATCTGCCGCCTTTTCAAACAGTAATGTATTTTCTGCTGTCACAAACCTCAACTGTGCGCATGCGTCGGGGAACCAGACGATAGGCTTAAATGTTTCCCGGCTTGACTGTTAAAAGCAGACGATTGGCTTTCCAGCGGGAGGGGCGGGGCATGTGCATACAACTGCCATCTTTGGCGTTACAGGTTTTCCCTATATAGTTGTATTAAGGATTGAGGAAGTGGCATGTCTCTATATAAATAGTCTCTGTTATTAACTAGCCTCCGTTTACAATAGGCACCTAACTGAAATAACTAGGCATCTTAAATAATAAATAACTACAGAACTGGCTAACTAAAATCTGCTTATGCACTGGAGAAACTGACACTCTGTGCATGCACACATTATATCCAAGTGACATGAGCCCACTGTATGTTTGAGAGCGTGTCAAGTTTTGTGCTACAGTGAAGTAAATTCACTGAGAGATTCGTACTCGGTCTTTACATGGATGTGACCCCTGCCGTCTGTCATTAAATTAACACCATAAACGGTCTCTTGCTACCTAAACTATGCTACCTTTACTTATCAGATAATGTTATGATAGCATCAGGCTCATTTTCTGTACCATGGACAGCATATGTGTTTGTCGTGCAATTTATACGCGAAAGTGAGTTTTTACGTGCATATGATACGCATGGGTAGGTTTAGTATGGGGTACGTACTGTATGTATGATATGTTTGGATAGAATTAGTGGTGTGGGGTGTATCAAATGGACGTGAAAATTGCATATATGCATGTAAAATTGTGTTTTCATTCTAAATGAAGTATAGCATTATTTACAAACCAATTATTTAGTTGCAGTTTTCAGTGATTCTAGGATCACTGTGTGATGAAGCCTATTAGAATACAGTTAGAATTGACCTCAGGGTTTTACCTGGGTCAAAATTGGTCTTCAGTCTTCCTTTCTTGCCCTCTTTTTTTGTGATTTTTCACTGGATTTCATAGCTTTGTAAGATAAAATCCTTCTTTGCTATACCTAATAATTATTTGGGTATATAATCATATCAATATCAAAAAGTAGAATAATTATTAGCATAATAATTAGCATTAGCCTACATAGTCTATTTTCACTAATTGTCTTAATTTTCCATATACAATTGAATAGAATTAGCAGCTATAGCTAACAACTTGTTTTGCCATTTTTATTCATTTTTATTTATTATATATTTATTATATATATTATATATTCATTTTTATTTTTATTCATTTTTATTTATTTTGTTGTTTTTTTTTGTTTTTTTTGTTTTTTTTTTTTTTTTTGGGGGGGGGGGGTTATTTTACTACACATTGTTATATAAATAACCTGAAAATACTGTTTATCAAGGTTAAATCCTGGGGTAAAATGGGGTAAGCTCACTTACGATCTCATTTTAAGAGGTGTTCTGAGTAAATGTGGTTTGATTTGTTAAAATTAGTTAATCCATTATTAGGCTAACTAACATGAACCGTGAGCAATACATTGTTAAGTCCTTCTCTATATGATTTCGCAGCTTCCGTATGTTTTTTTATGTTTTTTAACATTTAAACACAATGGTATACGAGGACATGTGGTTTAGCAGGACTTTTGTATGTAGTTCTACAGCCGACAGTTCCTCTATATCAAATGTGTTTGTGTAAACACAATCATGGAATACGAGGACATGTGGTTTAGCAGGACTTGTGTATGTAGTTCTAGCCGACAGTTCCTCTATAGACCCTTTTACAGTTGGAAAACATGGTGACGTTTTTTTGTGGGCGGAGTTTAGGTGGAGGCAGAAAGATCCCTCTGGCCGCTTCAACGCTAGTTAGCAAGGATTGTTAGCTTGTTTTCTAACAACGACTGGAGAAAATCTGATATTATCTTAATGTGTAAGTAAGGTCACTCAGTGTCCAGGATCGCGATTGTTATTTCCAAAAGTTATTTTTAACGGACGGAACCAGATTGGTCGACCTGTAGCCGCCTACACGCTCACTCAATGCATGGATGATCTGACAGGATTAACGTACGTTACCTCGGTTGAGTGGCCCGCCGTGACGTAATTGTGACGTCGGCGCAAAAGGGGTCTATATCAAATGTGTTTGTGTAAACACAATCATGGTAGACGAGGACATGTGGTTTAGCAGGACTTGTGTATGTAGTTCTACAGTCGACAGTTCCTCTATATCAAATGTGTTTGTGTAAACACAATCATGGTATACGAGGACATGTGGTTTCGCAGGACTTGTGTATGTAGTTCTACAGTCGACAGTTCCTCTATATCAAATGTGTTTGTGTAAACACAATCATGGTAGACGAGGACATGTGGTTTAGCAGGACTTGTGTATGTAGTTCTACAGTCGACAGTTCCTCTATATCAAATGTGTTTGTGTAAACACAATCATGGTATACGAGGACATGTGGTTTAGCAGGACTTGTGTATGTAGTTCTACAGCCGACAGTTCCTCTATATCAAATGTGTTTGTGTAAACACAATCATGGTATACGAGGACATGTGGTTTAGCAGGACTTGTGTATGTAGTTCTACAGCCGACAGTTCCTCTATATCAAATGTGTTTGTGTAAACACAATCATGGTATACGAGGACATGTGGTTTAGCAGGACTTGTGTATGTAGTTCTACAGTCGACAGTTCCTCTATATCAAATGTGTTTGTGTAAACACAATCATGGTATACGAGGACATGTGGTTTAGCAGGACTTGTGTATGTAGTTCTAGCCGACAGTTCCTCTATAGACCCTTTTACAGTTGGAAAACATGGTGAGGTTTTTTTGTGGGCGGAGTTTAGGTGGAGGCAGAAAGATCCCTCTGGCCGCTTCAACGCTAGTTAGCAAGGATTGTTAGCTTGTTTTTTAACAATGACTGGAGAAAATCCGATATTATCTTAATGTGTAAGTAAGGTCACTCAGTGTCCAGGACCGCGATTGTTATTTCCAAAAGTTATTTTTAACGGACGGAACCAGATTGGCCGACCTGTAGCCGCCTACACGCTCACTCAATGCATGGATGATCTGACAGGATTAACGTACGTTACCTCGGTTGAGTGGCCCGCCGTGACGTAACTGTGACGTCCGTGCAAAAGGGGTCTATATCGAATGTGTTTGTGTAAACACAATCATGGTATACAAGGACATGTGGTTTAGCTGGACTTGTGTATGTAGTTCTACAGTCGACAGTTCCTCTATATCAAAAGTGTTTGTGTAAACACAATCATGGTATACGAGGACATGTGGTTTAGCAGGACTTGTGTATGTAGGTCTACAGCCGACAGTTCCTCTATATCAAATGTGTTTGTGTAAACACAATCATGGTATACGAGGACATGTGGTTTAGCAGGACTTGTGTATGTAGTTCTACAGTCGACAGTTCCTCTATATCAAATGTGTTTGTGTAAACACAATCATGGTATACGAGGACATGTGGTTTAGCAGGACTTGTGTATGTAGGTCTACAGCCGACAGTTCCTCTATATCAAATGTGTTTGTGTAAACACAATCATGGTATACGAGGACATGTGGTTTAGCAAGACTTGTGTATGTAGGTCTACAGCCGACAGTTCCTCTATATCAAATGTGTTTGTGTAAACACAATCATCGTATACAAGGACATGTGGTTTAGCTGGACTTGTGTATGTAGTTCTACAGTCGACAGTTCCTCTATATCAAAAGTGTTTGTGTAAACACAATCATGGTATACAAGGACATGTGGTTTAGCTGGACTTGTGTATGTAGTTCTACAGTCGACAGTTCCTCTATATCAAAAGTGTTTGTGTAAACACAATCATGGTATACGAGGACATGTGGTTTAGCAGGACTTGTGTATGTAGGTCTACAGCCGACAGTTCCTCTATATCAAATGTGTTTGTGTAAACACAATCATGGTATACGAGGACATGTGGTTTAGCAGGACTTGTGTATGTAGTTCTACAGTCGACAGTTCCTCTATATCAAATGTGTTTGTGTAAACACAATCATGGTATACGAGGACATGTGGTTTAGCAGGACTTGAGTATGTAGTTCTACAGTCGACAGTTCCTCTATATCAAATGTGTTTGTGTAAACACAATCATGGTATACGAGGACATGTGGTTTAGCAAGACTTGTGTATGTAGGTCTACAGCCGACAGTTCCTCTATATCAAATGTGTTTGTGTAAACACAATCATCGTATACAAGGACATGTGGTTTAGCTGGACTTGTGTATGTAGTTCTACAGTCGACAGTTCCTCTATATCAAAAGTGTTTGTTTAAACACAATCATGGAATACGAGGACATGTGGTTTAGCAGGACTTGTGTATGTAGTTCTAGCCGACAGTTCCTCTATAGACCCTTTTACAGTTGGAAAACATAGTGATGTTTTTTTGTGGGCGGAGTTTAGGTGGAGGCAGAAAGATCCCTCTGGCCGCTTCAACGCTAGTTAGCAAGGATTGTTAGCTTGGTTTTTAACAATGACTGGAGAAAATCCGATATTATCTTAATGTGTAAGTAAGGTCACTCAGTGTCCAGGACCACGAATTGTTATTTCCAAAAGTTATTTTTAACGGACGGAACCAGATTCGTCGACCTGTAGCCGCCTACACGCTCACTCAATGCATGGATGATCTGACAGGATTAACGTACGTTACCTCGGTTGAGTGGCCCGCCGTGACGTAACTGTGACGTCCGCGCAAAAGGGGTCTATATCAAATGTGTTTGTGTAAACACAATCATGGTATACGAGGACATGTGGTTTAGCAGGACTTGTTTTGTAGTTCTACAGTTGACAGTTCCTCTACATCAAATGTGTTTGTGTAAACACAATCATGGTATACGAGGACATGTGGTTTAGCAGGACTTGTTTTGTAGTTCTACAGTTGACAGTTCCTCTATATCAAATGTGTTTGTGTAAACACAATCATGGTAGACGAGGACATGTGGTTTAGCAGGACTTGTGTATGTAGTTCTACAGTCGACAGTTCCTCTATATCAAATGTGTTTGTGTAAACACAATCATGGAATACGAGGACATGTGGTTTAGCAGGACTTGTGTATGTAGTTCTAGCCGACAGTTCCTCTATAGACCCTTTTACAGTTGGAAAACATGGTGACGTTTTTTTGTGGGCGGAGTTTAGGTGGAGGCAGAAAGATCCCTCTGGCCGCTTCAACGCTAGTTAGCAAGGATTGTTAGCTTGTTTTCTAACAACGACTGGAGAAAATCTGATATTATCTTAATGTGTAAGTAAGGTCACTCAGTGTCCAGGATCGCGATTGTTATTTCCAAAAGTTATTTTTAACGGACGGAACCAGATTGGTCGACCTGTAGCCGCCTACACGCTCACTCAATGCATGGATGATCTGACAGGATTAACGTACGTTACCTCGGTTGAGTGGCCCGCCGTGACGTAATTGTGACGTCGGCGCAAAAGGGGTCTATATCAAATGTGTTTGTGTAAACACAATCATGGTATACGAGGACATGTGGTTTAGCAGGACTTGTGTATGTAGTTCTACAGTCGACAGTTCCTCTATATCAAATGTGTTTGTGTAAACACAATCATGGTATACGAGGACATGTGGTTTAGCAGGACTTGTGTTTGTAGTTCTTCAGTTGACAGTTTCTCTATATCAAATGTGTTTGTGTAAACACAATCATGGTAGACGAGGACATGTGGTTTAGCAGGACTTATGTATGTAGTTCTACAGCCGACAGTTCCTCTATATCAAATGTGTTTGTGTAAACACAATCATGGAATACGAGGACATGTGGTTTAGCAGGACTTGGGTATGTAGTTCTAGCCGACAGTTCCTCTATAGACCCTTTTACAGTTGGAAAACATGGTGACGTTTTTTGTGGGCGGAGTTTAGGTGGAGGCAGAAAGATCCCTCTGGCCGCTTCAACGCTAGTTAGCAAGGATTGTTAGCTTGTTTTCTAACAACGACTGGAGAAAATCTGATATTATCTTAATGTGTAAGTAAGGTCACTCAGTGTCCAGGATCGCGACTGTTATTTCCAAAAGTTATTTTTAACGGACGGAACCAGATTGGTCGACCTGTAGCCGCCTACACGCTCACTCAATGCATGGATGATCTGACAGGATTAACGTACGTTACCTCGGTTGAGTGGCCCGCCGTGACGTAATTGTGACGTCGGCGCAAAAGGGGTCTATATCAAATGTGTTTGTGTAAACACAATCATGGTATACGAGGACATGTGGTTTAGCAGGACTTGTGTATGTAGTTCTACAGCCGACAGTTCCTCTATAGACCCTTTTACAGTTGGAAAACATGGTGACGTTTTTTTGTGGGCGGAGTTTAGGTGGAGGCAGAAAGATCCCTCTGGCCGCTTCAACGCTAGTTAGCAAGGATTGTTAGCTTGTTTTTTAACAATGACTGGAGAAAATCTGATATTATCTTAATGTATAAGTAAGGTCACTCAGTGTCCAGGACCACGATTGTTATTTCCAAAAGTTATTTTTAACGGACGGAACCAGATTGGCCGACCTGTAGCCGCCTACACGCTCACTCAATGCATGGATGATCTGACAGGATTAACGTACGTTACCTCGGTTGAGCGGCCCGCCGTGACGTAACTGTGACGTCGGCGCAAAAGGGGTCTATATCAAATGTGTTTGTGTAAACACAATCATGGTATACGAGGACATGTGGTTTAGCAGGACTTGTGTATGTAGTTCTACAGTCGACAGTTCCTCTACATCAAATATGTTTGTGTAAACACAATCATGGTATTGTCACAATGTTGGGTTTGTGTTCCCCACGTGTCCACTAGATGTCCTCCTTCCCCACAGTGTCATTCACTATCTGAAACTGTATTTCCCATGATCCTGTTCTGTCACTTACTGATCATTGCTCTCAGCTGTTCCCACTCACATCATTTGTATCTGGCTATTCATACCCTGTCTGTTTCTGTTATCATTGTGGATTCCTTCTGTCACGATACACACACACAGGAAACGTAAGATCCAAAAGCAGTATATTTAATGGTTAATAATCTATACTCACAAACCAGTCCAGGCAAGGGACAAAAATTCAATAAGGCAATCCAAAGCATACAGACAAGAACCAGACAGATACAAATACCGGAAGTGTGCGGACATAATACAAGGAATCCACCATGAATACAGAAACAGACAGCGTATGAATAGCCAGATACAAATGATGTGAGTGGGAACAGCTGAGAGCAATGATCAGTAAGTGACAGAACAGGATCATGGGAAATGCAGTTACAGAAAGTGAATGACACTGTGGGGAAGGAGGACATCTAGTGGACACCTGGAGAACACAAACCCAACACTGTGATGGGTATACGAGGACATGTGGTTTAGCAGGACTTGTGTATGTAGTTCTACAGTCGACAGTTCCTCTATATCAAATGTGTTTGTGTAAACACAATCATGGTATACGAGGACATGTGGTTTAGCTGGACTTGTGTATGTAGTTCTACAGCCAACAGTTCCTCTATATCAAATGTGTTTGTGTAAACACAATCATGGTATACGAGTTTCCTACGCCCCATGAGGCCTTGCGTCGAAAGTGGGCGTGACTTCCGGTTCGAAGTAAACAAAGCGCGACTTGACATGCTTGAAACTTGTTCATTCAACACTTGACAGTCATGCAAGTTATAGCGATCCAAACTAGCTAACGATGTGGGAACACAACCTCAACGAAATTAAAAAGGGTGAAATAACAGTACCTTTACCCTCCGCAGTAGTTGGTTGGGAGTATTATAATAATATTATTAATAATCAATACTCATTTAGGCATGGTGACAGACAGTTGTGTGAGCTGACAAACAATTAAAATAAAAAACACACACTTAGTCATTGTGCTTTGGAGTTTATTCAAAATTGTAAATGAATGTGCTACTTGAATACATTAACTGGCACATTTTGGTTAACAGTGGTATTCTGTCTGAATCTGTCAACACAGGCTTTGATCCTGAGTTTAGGTGTAACATCAGTAGCGAACAGCCAATCACATGGTAAGAGAGTTTATAGAATATTAAGAATTTAAACAAATGTACACAGGAAGATTTGTAGTCTTTTGGGAGCTGATGGAAACTACAGTCGTTGGCAGGAACACTCTGATTTCGTTTTAGGCATGTTCAAAACAATCACGTTTCAGCCACGAATTAGTTTAGTCCGGTTATACGTACAACCGCTAACAGCACATGATGTCCCTGAGCTCCGTAACGACATCTCTCATAAAGGTTTGCGCCTTTAAATAGTAAAATAATTCTCAGAAAAACAGCTAGCCTCTTCGCTAACTAACACACAAAATACCATTGGAATGCCACTTCCGCCGCCTTACCGGAAGTTGCACCCACTTTATTTTTTACAGGAGTTTTGGACCGCTTCAGAGATCAAATCAGTAATGAAGTTCTTTGGAAACCACATCACAAAAGGGAAGCTGGCATCTTTGACTGAATGTGAGGCTTGCAAGAACCCCATTCTTGCTTTACGGACAAGCCAAAACATAAGAGACTTTGTCCGGAACAAGGGCCCAGCTTACAAGAAACAAATATGGACATGCGTTTATTCTATCTGTCTTCTATCTGTTACAATTTAGTAAGGGACAGTCGAATCAAACTGCTTCCCTAACTTATAAAAAACAAATATGGACATGAGTTTATTCTATCTGTCTTATATTTAAACGGCTTATTCCCTATTTAAATATTGTTCTATACAGTTTTTGTGCTAAGTTAATAAATGTATCTAATGAAATAAATCTAGTATGAAAATAGGTAAATATATAACAGTTAACTCAACATGTATATAAAGCACGTGGTATTAAAGTGAACTCGCACAATGGGTTCAAGGAAAGTAATTTACAAATGTGTTCAATGCAGCTCGGTATACGCAACAACTGGATATTAAAATATATGTTTGTTGTAAGTTTTATTGTAAAAATATAGGATATCAACATAATTATGTAGTTGTTTATATGTTTAGCTTTGTTTCAAGTCTATGACATTTGGTTTAGAAATAAACAATGATAATAATTGCTTTTCCTAAAAATTTGAATAAAAATAGGGTATTAAAACAGTATAAAAACATATAAAGTTAGTGTGTGAGGGTAAATAGATTGTGTTTTAGTCTGAATTACTGTAGGTAAGATGTGCGCTTTCAGTTTCCACAAATCCCTTCACTCGATTGGGATGCTCTCTTGTGCAGCAAGCTCTATTAGAAACGATCTTATACATTTCTAATAGAGCTTGATAGACCAAAAAAAAAGGGCCAATGTAAAAGATCATGGACCGCTTCAGAGGTCAAATCAGTAATGAAGTTCTTTGGAAATCACATCACAAAAGGGAAGCTGGCATCTTTGACTGAATGTGAGGCTTGCAAGAACCCCATTCTTGCTTTACGGACAAGCCAAAACATAAGAGACTTTGTCCGGAACAAGGGCACAGCTTACAAGAAACAAATATGGACATGCGTTTATTCTATCTGTCTTCTATCCGTTACAATTTAGTAAGGGACAGTCGAATCAAACTGCTTCCCTAACTTATAAAAAACAAATATGGACAGTTTATTCTATCTGTCTTATATTTAAACGGCTTATTCCCAATTTAAATATTGTTCTATACAGTTTTTGTGCTAAGTTAATAAATGTATCTAATGAAATAAATCTAGTATGAAAATAGGTAAATATATAACAGTTAACTCTAACATTCAGTGGGTATTTGACAGGTTGTAAGTTTACAAACAAGCTATAGTCTAGAGTAGAAACTAGGGTGACCAGGATGGGGCATGTTCGGTTCGCATAGTTTTAAGTCCACGACATATAAACTCGTGAGAACTTATGTTGTGACCACGCAAGATTCATATGTTGTAAGAGTTACTATGTTCAGAGAACGACATATTTTTCTCAATGCCACAACTTTATATGTTGAGGGAACGAAATCGATTTCTTGTGCCACAAGTTACATGCGTAAACAACCTGCCTGACCATAGCAACCTGGAATTATCAGAAATTGATATATTTATATATTATAGGCTATTATATTGTGAGCAATGTTGCCTATATTTATACAATTAAATATGTTAAATTCCCGTAAAATGAATACTGTAAATCCCTGACAGTCATGCCAATAAAGCTTTGATTATTTATGGCGCACAGGCGATTTCCTGCAAGTTCACTTTACGGGAATGTAGAACATTTTATTTTATTTAGGTTTATTAATAATAAATAAATAAATTAATTAATTAATATAGACATGATCAGCTAATTGTTTTAAAAGGTTGTGAGGTGGGACGGATAAATATATTTATATTATTTTATGATCCATATTTTATTCCATATTTTATTATTTATTGAAATGACAAACTCATTTGAATGCTGTCTGTAGGCAACATTGTGCACAACATAATAGGCCATAATATAATTAACATAATCATTTCTTGAGTCTGTACTTATCATTCATTATTCTTCATATCATTCATATTCATTCATGTCATTCTTAATAAAAAATAAATAGGCTTATACATTTCTGATCATTTCTGGTTGCTATGGTCTCACAGGTTGTTTACACATTCAACTTGTGGCACGAGAAATAGATTTTGTTCCCTCAATTTTTTAGAAAAAATAATGTATTAGCTGTAATTAGCAGGGAATCAAGGAACAATGGTATCATATGGGTTTTATATATATATAAACACAAGTGCAAGAGTCTGGTAGGAGCAGACTAGTATAACTCAACTCTTTATCATACAAGTCATCTTTTTGAATGCTAAAAAGGTTATTGTAATCTGGGGGGTTTCATAGAAACAGTATGTTGCTCTTTTAGGGGTATACAAATAGATTGTGTGGCCTGTTTTAGAAAATCTGTTAAATACGTAATATTCTTAAATGAAAAATTATATTACAATTTTATAGTTAAAAAAATATTTAAATTTATATTCAAAATGTATTAATTAGAGTACAGTCAAAATTCTCTGCTTTCAGTGTTTTAATGACAACTCATTGCTTTGTCATAATCAGCATATATCCTCTCTATGGTGAAGTACCAATCACATTTTTAACAGCGTTTTCAGATCTGTATGTGTCCGAGTGTGACTGGCATGTTCATATAAAAATAAACTGAATAAACTGAACTAATGGAGACATCATACTGTTCATAGTTCTGAATCATGCCAAAATGAGCTAGCTGTGAAAATGCAGAGTAGGCTAAAATAAAACCTACTCTTCCTAAAGATAATGTGACCTCTTTGCTTAATGTGTATATATGTTTTACAAAAATAAAATAAAAGAAATCTACTTATAAATCTGGATGTCCTAACAAACCATGATTAATTTGACCAGGTGTTATGTTCCATGATTACATGGTTAGTGCAATACTTTTAAGTGAGATGTATGTTAAAGAGATCATTTAACATTGTTTAGTATGTCTGTTTAATTTGTAAACTGTTAGGAAATGTGTGTCCCTCTAAACCACAGTGGTTACATGGTGTCCTCGTAAACCTTGTAAAATCAGATGTGCTATTTTCCATGATTTTATTGTTAGAACAACATTTTTAAGTGAGATGTATCTTAAAGAGACCATTTAACATTGATTAGCATGACTGTTTCATTTGTAAACTGTTAGGTAATGGGTGTCCCTCTAAACCACAGTGGTTACATGATGTCCTCGTAAACCATATATACCAGTATGTGTGTGTGTGTGTGTGTGTGCATGCCTTGGCACTGGAGTTCAGAAGCTGAATAATGGAGGAGAATGTTGATGTAATTTCCAGACATACTTTTCTGCATCTGCTTTTTAGTTATGCAAAGGTTTATTGGTGCTGACCACGCAAGAGGCCAAACGTGGAAAGTGACAAAACAAAAGGAGAAAAAGAGACACAAGAGAGGGAGAGAGATCAAGTGAAGTCTTTAAAGAGTGACATGCACAAACGCTGTCAACATGTGCAAACATTCTCAAGTAGATATATATACGTTCTCTCCCTCTCAGCCATGGCGCTGATTGGTTCGCACAGATGCTCTAGCTCCCTCTATCTCTGTGGCGCGAGCAGTTAAAGGTGAAGGCTCAGTGAGATTCTATAGTCTGTCACCACGTCTGTCTGACTCCTGAGACCGGTCAGAAGCGAGTCAAGGGTTAAAATATTCTGAAAAGAATCTACAAGATTCTTATAATACTCTTATATAGATTATATACTCTTACAATACTATTATAGACTCTTATACTTCTTATATAGATCAAAATGTCTATCTAATCTACATTGTTTCAATATGCAATATCATATTAGCAATAAAATCTGACAACACTATCATACATTTTTCTTCTTTATCTCAGTTGACAGCAAAAAAATAAAAATAAAATAAAAACAAATCAATGTGGTGCAGTGAAAAAAAAAATCCCACAAAAATAGATGAGTAAGCTAATTTAATTGAAAAGCTTCCTCCACCCCATACGGTCTCTGATAATGACACAGAAGTCAGGCAAGACAAACACAGACATTACAGCAAAAATTACTGCACACATTGTTGACTGTATAATTATTGGGGGTTGATGCTAATGTTAGTACTAATTAACATTTCTTTATTTAATTGCTGCTATATCCTTTGCTTTTGCTGACATGTTAGGAATAGTTCACCCAGAAGTGAAAAATCATCATTTACTCAAGTTGTTCCAAATGACTTGATTCTTAAAGCACAAATGTCTATAGGGTGCTCTTTTCTAAACAATGAGAGCGAAAGCTAAAGGTGAAAATAAAGCTTTCAAGCTCCAGAAATATATATATAAATCAGTCTTTGGGTATAGCAATGGTAAAATGGTAATTTTGGGTGAAATAGTTTGTGTGTGTGAGTGAGACAGGTTGAATATAATTGGGCATATAGCACCCCACCCATCATGGCTTTCGGCCAATCTGATTCCCCCTGCTAGGTGATTAACGCATCAGGAGTGCAGGCGCGGTCCCATATCGGCTGACACCTGCTGCTTTACAATATGTCATCCTATTCCTCTGAGAGCACAAGAAAAACAACACTCATTCACACATCAGACCTTCCTCCCATTTTATGTTCACTCAACACTGTTTTCTCACCTCTCTTTTTTCTCTCTGCACACACAAACATACACACACACACACACTTGCCAATAAATCTCATAGTGTGGCAAAACACTAGGGAAATTAAAGCAAATCATTCAGCCTTCACACCTATGCTTCAACACAACCTAAATCATCACTCCTTACTGTCTTTCTAAACACACGCTTATGTTCTCCTTCAAACCTGCACACACAATCAGATTTACCCTGTGCAAGCTTTTAATTCAATCACTCTGCCTCATTTCAGTTTGCCTTCGATTATACCCTAGAGACAAACAGAAGGACACATATAGTGTGCAGTATTGTGCGGCCGGGCTTTAGGGTTGAGTTGATAACCACAACGGCAGTCAGTGGGCTTCAGCTGCTATAATACAAATGTACATTTATCTACCATGGCATGGGATAAGAAAAAATTGAAATTAGTGTGAGAAAAGCTGACCAGTTTTTTTTTTTTACTCTTTCTTCCCCCTCCCTCTTTCAGTCTTTGCTGATACACAGGAGATGATGTGTTCAGTGAAACGCGGTGGTCTGGTAATGCAGCTTATGTTGACGGAGCATCTGATATAGCTGCTCTTTACTCACACACTTTCATATTACAGTTTCCACTTATATCAGACACAGAACAACAGAAGGCAATATACTGTACACATAAACTACAGTATATATGTTTAATATATAATATAATATTTTATAATACATATTTAAATATGGAAAACTGCAGTCTGTGTGTGTGCATGACACAGAGCAACAAAAGCCATAAAATAAGACAGTTACATTTGTAAATAAATGTATAAAATACATACAAATCCAAATACATTTATATTATATTATATTATATTATATTATATTATATTATATTATATTATATTATATTATATTATATTATATTATAGGCCTATTATATATGCATGAGCAGGGACAATCTGCAGAAGCTATAGAGCAGAACATTAATTCCCTGGTTTGAACAACACATTGTCATGTCTAGCCAAGTTGGCCCACTGAAACAAACAGAATGGATTCTGTTTGGTGGCACTAGTGGCAGGGAAATTACACACTTAACCTTTAGAGAACAACAATAAAAATGACGGTAACATTTATTAGTAATAAGTAAGGATGAGCAAATGTAATATTATGCAAGTTTGGTGAGATAAAGACATCTCACCTCTCTCTTATTTTCTCTCTCAACACAAATATCTATTTACACTCATAACCCCTCAGCTGGGCTGTTCTTTACCACTTCACTTGATGAATTCCATTCACTTCTGTTCAACAGTTATCTCTTCTCATCCTCTCTCTCTCTCTCGTTCACCATTCATTGCCCAAGTCTCTGTGTATGTGTGTGGTGTATTTTATGTATGTAATCATATCTATACAGCCTACAAATGAGCTTATTGAGGCACAGACAACACACAGTGTACCCTGGCACACGCACACACACACACACACATATGCCTCAGGGGTCGCCACAGGGAAGAGTGAAATTAACATAATCCATCCTATTCACACTGACACTCTCCTCTTTGTTTGGAGTAAATGAACTCTAACCCCTTGACACCATGACTGTAAAACACCCACATACACACACAATCCTGCTTCACAAAGAACAATCAGATATTAAACTTGAACTAAACTGGGGGAAAGCAGCAATTAGTGTTATACCAGTGTTAGATGTAGACATATTAGCCAGACCAATTGATTAATTGCCATTTGTCTAAATTAAGAGTATCAGCTTATAACTTTGCCTGCTTCAACGAAGGGTCAAGGTTTGGCTTGTTAGTGTAGCCCTTACTGGAGGATGCTATTTCGATACTATACTTAAAAAAAAGATATATTATGCTATTTTACATAATCAACTTTCTGTAGTGTGTAATGTTGCTGTTTAAGCATATAAGTTACAAAGCACAAAGTCTCTGTGCTCTTATTCTCTGTATCAGTAAGCACTAGTTCTGATCAAGCTGAAACGCCTATTGAAGTCCTTAGTTTTCCAGGAACGAACACAATATTAACAATTTTCCAACATTCCTCATTTGAAAAATTCTCCTTTAAAGCATATGCAAAAAAAGGGATGATGAGGCCTGGTTGAGTTGTTGTTGAAACTCTCGGTTATGGTAAAGAGCTTGACATTTCCAAAACAAATTTGAAGTGGTTGACCACTATCATAATTGCAAACTTTCAGTCTCTAAGGAATAAAATCGATGAACTGCAAGCCACTTTACGTGTTCATAATGCATAAATAGATGCCTGCATTTTGCTATTACAGAGACCTGGCTGAAAGCTCGGAACAACAATCCTGTTTTAACTATTAATGGCTTTGGGAGTCAAGGAGGCGGCGTTTTGTCTATACATCAATTAAAAAGTGATGCAATTCAGTAATATAAGAAGAATCCTGTCCGAACTGCTTTCTGTATCATTACGACCATTTTACTTTCCTTGAGAATTCCCTCCATTTTTTGTTATGGTGGTGTATTTTTACCCTATAAATGATAAATTGAAGCTGACTGTTGAACGTATTGTTTCTAAGTTTTAAAATGTTTCCCTTGGTTTCATCATGGGGGATTTTAGCCATTGCTCTTTGAAACACACACAATTTTCAACAGAATGTTACCTGTGCAACATGATTTAACAAGACGTTGGACTTTTATGGTTCCACTAGAGGTCCATTATAGACAAGTCCATTAGTAATCAACCCTTGGGGCTGTTTTAAATTTCTGTCTGTGTTTTTTTTGTTTGTTTTGTTTTTAAGTATAGGCTGAAAACAAATCTATCAGGAAATGCAGATTCATCTTTAGCTTTGCAATGATGTTTTGACCGCACAAACTGGGAGTTTTTTTTTTTAAGTCGTGTTCTGATTTTGATTAGCCTAATTAATAGATGTTGTAAGCCGTTAGAGCTGATTGGTTTCGCCACACCCCCGATTTCTCACGCTGAAGTGTCAACCAGGGGTGTGTTTCCCGTACAATGATGCAACTCGCTGGTTTAACTACCATAGTACGATAACCTACATCTTTAAAGAAATCAATTAGCTAGTCACTACGGTTTCCCGAAACCATGGTACCTGTGTCGCAGATCGATGGTTTGAACCACATTGGTTGGAGCTGTCGTTATGACGTTGTTCTTCTTCTTCGATCTAATGGCTGACTGGTGCTATGAGCACATATAGCCACCTGCTGTAAATTTGGTTCTTTTCTCTTTTCGACTGCGCTTTCTTAGTGATGATGTGGAGTAATTACGTTAACAACTCAACATTCATTCTTTGCACAATAATATGTATACATACTGCATATAAACACAATGTTGCCTTCTCTGATCTCAAAATCTATAGCCTAACTATAATTTCACAATTTCAAATTCATTCATTTCTTATTGAATATTGATAGATCAGCACAATTAAAATAAAAAAATAAATGATGGGTTTTAAAAGCACTGTGATTGTTATACTATTGTGGACACCTGTTGCATATTTTGCTTGAGATCATAAGCCTACCTATGGGCTATATGCACGCATAAGTTCCGCATTTGACGCAAGGATGCTCGTCCATTTCCGGTTGTGGAGGAAAACCGAGGAAAATGGGATTATGGCAGAGTCTTCAAAATTTACTGTCCTCCCGTCTTTGAAACTAAATGTACATACGTTTAGATGTAATTTTATATATAGTTATGTTTATTTAATATAATTTTAAAAAGAAGCATAAACAGAATATAATTATGTCTTATGTCTGTTTTATCTGTTTTTGTGACTAACGTTTCTTTAGTATAACAATGGAGTATAAAATTCAATATAAATTCTCGGTATTGCATTGGACTCTATGATCGGCGGAAGTTATCGAGCATCCTTACACCTTCACCGGAAATACCGCCGTGCATAGAGCTCATTTAAGTCCCCTTGCCATACAACTATGTGTTCATATGACCTGTCTGAAAATGACGCGAAAACCACATTTAAAAAATAAAAAAAAATTAAGTCACAGTTCTTTTGGAGGAGGTGGAGAATACTAAAATCCAACAATTTTCAAAGCTGAAAAATTGTGTTACAAATGCTGATAAAAAATAAAAATCCTGGGCTGAAATCACCCAAAAAATAAATGCTGCTGACTATGTTATGCGCGAAGCCCAGAAGAAGTTAGAAAAAAGTAGACAGCCTTCGCAAGTGTGACAAAATGGAGGGCTGCAGCACGTAGAATGGAAGCAAAAAAGACTGGGTATCAACTCCGTCCGTTCCTCCTCTGACTGCAGAGGAACAGAAATTTTGGCCATCCTGAGGCCTGAGGGCGGCATTGGAGGGATCCCTGGAGGCATAGATGCATGTGCGTCAACCAGGCCTTTGAATTCAAAGTTGAGCCCTGCAACATCAGGCCCCTTCCACCCTGGCCCTGGAACATCAGCAATGAGTTCTGGTCTTGGGCTATTGACTTGGACCTTCTCCTGACTCCCCTCAGTCTGAGGCCTTCTCATGTGCTGGGTAACGTCGTTCTAGCATTTCAGCCAAAGTAGAAACAGGGGACGTTGTGGCTGCAGTGAGAAGCTGCTTCAGTCGGAGAAGAAGAAATTATCTGAACTCCAGGGAATCAGGAGAGAACTGAGAGTCCTGAAGGAGCAGCAAGGCCAACATCATCAGGAGGTTATGTACTATAGGAGGGCTAAATTTGAACTTCTGCAACAACAAGCCAGCAAGCCCTCTTTAACCATGTTTCTACCAACCGACAGTAAGTGAAAATTGTGTTATTTACTCAGTCTGGAAAGTCAAATCAAGCATTGCTTTTTAAGAAATTTCCATCTAGGACCAAGATTCCTGAATTATTTCAGATAGTGAAACCACACCTTCAAAGGGCAACCAAAAGAAATGCCTTAAGTCCAGAGGTGTTAGCCGTGTTATTTTGCTGTATCGAGGTGGTGGGTGATGGCCTGGGGCTCAGCAAGTCTTCAGTCAGCAAAACTGTGAAAACAGGAACAACTTTGCTGTTACAGCTGATGAAGAACATCCTGGTTTTCCCCAAAACTCCTTGCCACTCAACAATTCTATGATATTGACAACATCCCCAGAGTGATTGGCATCATTGATGGCACCCTAATCCCAGTATTAAGCCATTAGGTAAATGAGCCCTAGTACATTTGCTGGAAGGGCTATCCAGCCATTAATGTTCAAGTAGTGATCACACCACCAGGGAATGTTTACTGACACCCCTTTTCCACCAAGACAGCCCCTACCTCTTGACACCTGTGCAACATCCAGCCACCATTGCAGAGGAAAGGTTTAATCAGGCCCATGGAAGGACACGTTCTATAGTGGAGAGGACTATAGGACTGTGGAAACAACATTTTCACTGCATCCAGTGGTGGTCTAAATCTAAACCAAAAGCTGTTCTGTTACTGTGTTTACAGCAATTCTTGAAAAGAATCAACTTGAAGGATGTTAGAATATTGTGTTTTGTACGATATGATTACAAATTTTATGCTGCACCAAAAATTGCCCTTTGGGCTTATAATTAACTTTGAGCTTACATCTCTCTTGCTAAAATTAAACTGTATTATAATTAGGCCTGCATGCATTGGCCACTGAAAAGCTCATATCGACATCTAGCTCTTTCAAAGGTTACAGGTTTAGGTGTGACCCATGAAGTGCGACCCCTTTTTCTGCCAGCAATACTGTGTCCTCGATTGAAAAACATCTGCTAAATAAAAAATAAAAAATCTGCTCTTTTTCTGGAAACCTACACAGTGCTGAAACATGCATTTCTGTTTGATTGGTTTTGAGATTTGGGAATATAGCACCGAAATACACACACACACACACACACACACACACACACACATAGAGGATGACAAATCTGAAATGAACTGTCACTCAGGTGAAATGATGTATCTTACTGTCACACACAAAACATGTTTACTGAGGCATCAAAATCAAATTTTATATATATATATATATATATATATATATATATAAGTATATGTTTTGAAGGTGGTCTCATACTAACAAAGGCTGCATTTTTATTAAAAAACAACAACAGTAAAAACATTATTTTGTGAAATATGATTAAAATTTAAAATGACCGAAATTTAGAATGAAATCCTTCTGATATTATGACTTCCTGCTCAAGAAACATTTCTTATTCTTGTCAATGTTAAAAACATGTTGTGCTGCTTGAACATTTGTGGAAACCATCATACATTTTTTTCAGGACTCTTTTGATGAATAGAAAGTTCAAAAGAACAGCGTTTATTTGAAACAGAAATCTTATTGTGTCTTTACTTGCACTTTTGATCCATTTAATACATCCTTGTTCAATAATGTATGCATTTCTTTTAAAAAACCTTATTGACCCCTGTCATGGACAGCTGTGGTCTATTTCTTCATTATTTCGTCATTAAGCAGGTCATATGTCTGGAGTTGATACTAAGTGCATGTGGCATTTGCAATTGGAAGCTGTTGCTGTGAACCCTCATCATGCGGTCAAAGAAGCTCTCCGTGCAAGTGAAACAGGCCATCGTTAGGCTTCAAAAACAAAACAAATCCATAGCAGAAACATTAGGTTTCACATTCTGAAAAAATCAGAACACACTGGTGAGCTCAGCCTGGACGTTCGAGAAAGACACCAGTGGTGGATGATCACAGGATCGTCTCCATGGTACAGAAAAACCAAGCCAAGAGAAGATTTCACGAGAGCAAATACAGGGTTCACCACAAGGTGCAAACCATTCATACGCCTCAAGAAAAGAAAGGCCAGATTAGACTTTGCCCAAAACAACAACTAAAAAAGCCCGACCAGTTCTGGGAAAGCATTCTTTGGATGGGTGAAACTAAGATGATGCTTTGGGTGATGATCCATAGCATACCATGGTGGGGGAAGTTTGATGGCATGTGCATGAATGGCTTCCAGTGGCACTGGGTCACTGGTGTTTACAGGTTTACATGTAGCAGAAGTGTTTAGGGATATACTGTCTGCACAGGTTCAGCCAAATAAGGTTGTTTGGATGGCGCTTCAGTACAAATTGAAAATATACTGCAAAAGCTACCCAGGAGTTTTTGAAGGTAAAGTGGAATTTCCTGTAATAGCCGAGTCAATCACCTGATCTCAACCCAATCGAGGATGCATCTCACATAGCAGAGAGACCCACCAACAAACAGCAACTAAAGACAGCTGCAGTTCAGGCCTGGTATCGCATCAGAAAGGAGGAAACCCAGTCATGATGTGGGTTCCAGACTTCAGGCAGTCATTGACCGTAAATAATTCTCAACTAAATATTACAAATGAACAGTATATTTATGATTATATGCATATGTTCAATTGCAATTGCAATTCAATGTTTGCAATTCCTAAAAGTGGCACATTCTATTTTTGTTCAACCCATATATATATATATATAGAGAGAGAGAGAGAGAGAGAGAGAGAGTGTGTGTGTGTTTATATCCATTACTATTTTTTATGTTTTTAAAATAAGTCTCTTATGCTCATGGATTCATTCATGAATTAAATGGATTCATTCATGAATTAAAATAGAATTTAAAATAGAAATGTTTTCTAAAAACTATATTTACTTTTCATTTAATATCTGTAAACTCATCCGGACCTTGCTGAATAAAAGCATTAATTTCTTAAAGAAAGATTCAAAAAGATTTATTTTTAAACATAGTGTATATTGTTACAAAGGAATTCTTTTTATGTGTTCTTTTTCTGTTTTTTACTTTATATTCATCAATGAATCCTGAAAATGTATCACAGGTTATAAAAACAACATTCATCATTAGACTTAGAGCTTTGCGTCAGAAAAATAAATTATATTTTAAAATATATTAAAAATAAAAAACAATTATTTAAAAAATATTTCATAATATCACTTTTTTTAAGCAAATAAATACAGCCTTGGGCATAAGAGACTTCTTTCAAAACATTAAAAATAGTAATGTTTCCAAAATTTTGACCGGTACATATATTATATTATATTATATTATATTATATTATATTATATATATAAAATGTATCCTTCTCTTTTTTTCAGAATTTATGATTAATAATAATCATAAATCCTGACAAAAACTGAAGGATACATTTTCATCTTGACCCTCAGTATTGAGACCCTGGGAATATTTGAATGCGAACTCTGCCCCCTAGCGACATATTGGGTTTAGTGCAATTGTTCAAACATGTAGGCCTATCTATGTAGATTCACGTTTCACAAGCATTCATGTCACGTTTTCAAAGATCATTCTAAGCATTTTTATATCACCTCTAACTGAAATTGATAACTTTAGGTCACTGTTAAGACAGACATTTTTTTCCAAGCAGTCATAGCAAACGCATTATTTATTCATTTTTAAAAGCAAATTCACAACAATATATTCAAAACAAACAAACAAAAAATAACATTTTCATTGTCTTCCCAGGGACTGAAGATAAATTATTTTTCTCATTCAGTCAAAAACAAAAAAAGTGTTTCCCGCAATCTCACTTCTATTTGTTGAAGGCTAATTCATGATCTCCTTACACAAAATGTTTCACAAATAATAGGCTTAAGGCTGAGAATAATTCTTCCATAGCTGAGTCATTCCACGAAACCGGTACGATTTGGACTTACACATTTTTGGATTTTTTACCAACATGTATTACTTTTCTGAACACCCCACAACATTAATGACATATTTAACTTCCAGAAAAACATATTTTCCCACCTCAGGCATTAAATACTTTTTATTATTGGTAATTATTTTAAGATATGAGCGCTATTAGTCTTCAACCCCGTTATGGACAATATGGAAGCTCTCTGAATATAATTATAAAATATATTTGTAATGAAATCAACATTTTCCTATTAGTCAGATGTCCCTCACTCTAATTCAATTATTGCAAATGTAAAATGTACACATCATTTCACACTTATGCTATACTAAAGCCTGAAATGGGCACTTTTTGTGACAGCAACCTCATCATTTTTGATCAAAGATGTGGCTTAACTTCAGAATTTGAAGTATTCTTATGTATTCAGTATTCTTATGATTGCTCTGAACATTTCAGACTGAGTTCAACAAACAATAATTTACTTTTTCATAAACGTAAAAAAAAATTCATAAAAATGTGGGTGTGACGGGGTTGAGACTAGGGTAACAGGGTTGAAGATGGTAACGGGGTTGAAGAGACAAATACAGCTTAACATATGAGTAGTTGTTTTTTTTGTCAAATTCACTGTAATATTTTCTATAAGCACTTTATTTTATTATGTTACCAAGAAAAACAACAGATATAAATTGCAATTGCAACTCAGTTTTATTAACCCGACTGCAGGAAAAACAACAATAACGTAGTATACATTAGAACATTATAAAATGACTGAATAGGTCATCAAAATAAAACCTATAACTTGTGTGCTTTTTTGATGTATGTGTGGGTGTTTGTGTGGGTTTTTTTTAATTGTGCGCATGCTTCATGGCAAAGAAGTAACGGGGTTGAGTGTGACGGGGTTGTGATTTTTTGCTAAAAATTGCCACTGCTCTATATGTAGTGAATAACAGGAGAGCAAATGGAATGCATGATATTAAGAAATCATGTATGCTTTTGAAATAACAAATATCATTTTCACAAGTAATAGAATTCTATCTTTATTTGATGTAACGGGGTTGAGCCGTTGAGCTTGACAACCACAATATCACAATTCTAAATAAGATATAGTTCTAAAAGTAGTTGGTAACTTGCCTGTGTCTGCACACAATGTTGTTCAGAAGACTTCTGTGATGTTACTTCCTGTTGTTGATGTTACATTAGGATCTATTCATTATTTTTATGGGGGGAGAATGATGTGTGTAACGGGGTTGAGGGATTACTGAGGTACGGAACTAAATAATGTGATTTTAATGATTAATCATGAATTTTTTTTTTTAAATATTACCAACAAAAAAGCACAGATAGATATTCATGGGAATAGCAAAATGTATGGACTTTTTTTCAAATTTTCTTATTCATATTCCAAGTACACTTTCATAGAAGGCCATGAGGGACATGACAAAATAGGTGGTGTCAACTGAAAAAACAAGATAATTTCTAATATAAAGATAAAATGTTTGTCATTCTTTTTAAACTCTATTAAAGGAGACATTTCAACTGACACAAAAAGCTTTTAATAATAGATTTTGGTGACCCAATAGGTAAAATACACTTAAAAAGGTCAGAGGGACTCAAATCGTACCGGTTTCGTGGAATGACTCAGCTAACGTTAATTGCATGACCATGTGCAAGTCATAATGGCGATGTGTGACATCATAGTCCATGTGTGTGGAGAAGTCACATAATGTATGATCGCTATGGTCCAAATCAAACATGTAATTTTATACACAGGATTGTGAGAAACAACTGTCTGATGTCGTACTGCAGTTTCATGACATTTTTTTATAATCATAAAGGCCATTCTCATACAAATCTTATTTCATCTTATTTTCATATAAGTAAAATACTAAGTAAAAAATATGTTTTAACAGTGTGCAAGAAAATTTAAAGTGTAAAGAATAGTCTACCAGTGCTGAAATGGCGCCTCATATCTCTTTAAAACATGCGAGTAAAGTTAGCACGGATCCGGGCGGTTACGGATTAGCTATTAGTGTTTGCTAACGCAATTTTTACTATTATTAATCCTCATAGGCTACTTGAGGGTTAGCGATCTAAACAAACCCCCATGCCTAAATAGCCAAAATGACCAAAAGAAACTTGGAGGTGAGCGTGAGCTCTTTCGAGTAAGCAACTAAATAGCAATGCAATAGAAACCACACGTTGGAGTAGTTCACTTTTTAAAAACCGTTTGCTTACTCACCCCCATGTCATCCAAGATGTCCATGTCTTTCTTTCTTTCTTCAGTCGAAAAGAAATTAAGGTTTTTGATGAAAACATTCCAGGATTTTTCTCCATATAATGCACTTTAATGGGAACCAAACGGTTTCAAGGTCCAAAAGACAGTTTCAGTGCAAACTGTTCAAATGGCTTTAAACGATTCCAGACGATGAATAAGGGTCTTATCAAGCGAATTGAAGGATCGCTCATTTAAAAAAAAAAATAATAATAAAGTTTAGGTTTTATAAGCTCAAACGCTGGCCTTGCTCTGTTTTGTGATGCACGTTTGTGACTCTCCTGTTCGAAAACAGTACTACCGGATGACATGGGGGTGAGTAAATTATCAGCTAAAGGTTTTTTTTTTTTTTTTTTTAAAGTGAACTACTCTTTTAAGAGAATGTATCTAAGTCTATGGCCATCAAACTGCAGATTGTATGTTGCTTATTAAAACAATGAGAAATGAGTGTACACGGAAAAATAGTTTTTATTACTCAGTATTTTTGTCTTGTTTTTCAGTACAAATATGTAAATATTTTCTCAAGAAGCAAAATGACACATCTTGTATTCTGAAAAAAAAGTATCAAAATTCAGTCTTTTTACTTAAAACATGGTAAAATGTCTGCCAACTAAGAAAAATAATTTCCCGTTTGAATTAAGTTTATTTTTCTTACCCTATTAGCAGATCCTTTGCCTTGTTTAAAGCATAAACTCACTTAATTTTGATGCATCTTTCAGAAAGCAAGAAGACTTCTCAAAGAAAAAATCTTAAGAATGTTTAGATATTTATGCTAGAAAACAATACTAAGGACTTTTTTTTTGCAGTATAACAGCGACAATCCATACAACTTTACCTATTTGTAATAATAATTTGTCTTAATATCTTTGGCATCCTTAACCACAGCACTAAAACACTCTTAGATCAGCCATCTGTGCAAATATCCAGCAGGGAGCAGTAACGCAAGTCCTCTTTCAGTCGCCAACACTACCCATAACTCCTGCTCACCTAAAGTCCCTCTCTCCTGAAGCCCTACCTCTTGCTGTCTCCTCCTCTTCATCTTCTCCTCCCTTATCCCTTTTTGAAGAACCCATTCAAACCTTCACTATTCTCTCTCTCTCCTCATTGCAGTACACAAGATCTAGGGGGGTGGAGTCGGATCCAGATCTGAGGGGTGGAGTTGGGTGGGTTTAGGGATCAGGGGGTGGAGCTGGGTAGGTTTAGGTATATGTAAGGTGGGAGGAGTTGGATCTGGATCAGACTCCGCCCCCTGGATCTTGTGTACTGCAGTGAGGACCATCTCCTCTAATGCCTTGCCCTCTTCACTCCTGTGTTCTGATTGGCTCCAGATCTGCTCCACTCGCTGACTCAACATTCCACAGCTGGCCACAGGACCGATTCACCTCGAGGCCTTGCCAAGGGGGGGGGGGGGGGGGGATGTTAACGCAAGAAAACAGGGAAAAATTAAGCACTGGAAAGAAGTAAAGAAAGAAGTACGTTTATGTTTCATTCCATGTACTGTTTGGATTGAGCTTTTACATGAGCACCGGCTGAGATCAAGCAAACCGTTACAGTGAAATCAGACTTCCTGTTGGGCAGCTCAGTGTTCAGCGTGTGATTAGAGAGAGAGACACTGCGGTGCTAGTCACAGGCTCATTCACATGCACTTTCATCTGTCTATTTCGGTTCGCAGTTCTTTCTTTCTTTTTTCTTTTTTGGTTCTGCACCACTGAACTTCAAACATACCATCGTTTCACTTGATCTGTAATTATAATGATTATCATTTTTAGACGGATCAGCGAGGGACCTGGATTCTGACCCAGAGATAATCAAATTCAGCTGCACAAATTTTTGAAAAAGAGCAATAAAAAAATGGCACAACAAATAACTTCAAAAGTCACAGTCTGAAAAAGAAATACTGTTGTGGCGTTACCTTGTAGTGTGTGTGTGTGTGTGTTATTGTGTGCTCGTCTCATAGTCTGTAAGTTTCAGTTTCAATGTGATTTTTAGGGGGCACTGTTCCCTTTTGGCACTAAAGGATAAAACTATGAGATGAAAAAATATGCATATAAACTATTTCAACTTCCGGATCAAGAAACAAAAAAAGCTATTTTTCACACTAGCCAATCTAAACAGCTCCTCTGAGATGGTGGAATTTGATTGGCTGACAGACTTAGATGGATTGACCTTAAGAGAAAAAAAAAAAATTCAGCTCTGTTGATTGATTTTGGTTGAACATCTGCTGCGCTCTACACAGCTCTCTCAGTGTCTTTAAAAAAAAAGTTTTTTTCTTAAAGGTAAATTCTCTCAGTCAGTTGCGAATCAGTTTGAACACATCCAGCATTATTCACACTGTTCGTTCAACTCCATGTCTGAAACGAGAATGTTTTTTTCTGCTTCTTCGGAGGGGGCGGAGTTAGTGCGGCTGTACCGAGCGCTCTCATAGGAGCCCGTAGAGCCAAAGCTCCGCCTACGATACAGATAAATCCCACCCACCACCAGAGCGATCAGAACAAGTGCTGCCACCAGGACCTGAATTAAGACATGGAGATGGTTGACCTCAGCTGGAAGAAAGAGAAAAAAGAAAATAAGAAAATGACATGCAACTTTAAGATTATTCATTTAACAGATTTTTGTATAATGTTGTCAACATATTTTAGGGTAGTGTTTTAAATATGATTATAACTTACGGTGAAATACAGGATCTGTTGCGGCTCCTATTGAAAAGGGGAAATAGAAAAAAAGGAAAATTGTGCTCAAGAATGTGAATCATTGTATTAGCATTTCTTCCATTTCATACATTCTAAGATATTTATTTTTTCGTTGGTAAGATATTGTATTGTTTTAGAAGTCTCTTATGTTCAACCAGGCTGCATTTATTTGATTAAAAAAAGCTATTTATTATTTTTTTTAAAAAGCAATTTATTGATGTGAAGGCAGAACAATCATTACTCAAGTCTTCAGTGACATGATCCTTCAGAAATCATTCTAATATACTGATTTGATACTCAAGAAAGATTTATTATCATCAATGTTAAAAATATTTGTGCCACTTGATATTTTTGTGGAATTGTTTTTCAGGATTCATAATAAATAGAAAGTTCAAAAGAACTGTTTATAATATCATACATGTCTTTACTCTCAGTTTTGATCATTTTAATGCATCCTTGAATGTATCATTACTTTTGCATGACCATTTATCACCTGCTTATTGACCTTAAAAATCAAGTCAGAAAAATATTTTTTTCTTTGATTGATTATCCCAATGGGGAAATCTTTCTTGCTTGTGTTTCAACAAGTTTTTAAAGGTTCATCATTTCAAAAATTCTGTCATTTTTATTCATCCTCAAATCATTCAATCATTCTAAACCCTTAAGACATTCGTTCATCTTCAAAACACAAATGAAGATCTTTTTAATGAAATCTGAGCTACTACTTCAAGCCCCAGAAAGGTAGTAAAGACATCATTACATGAGGGGGAGTAATTGGCTTTATGCCCAGCTGCACTACTTCCTGAACTTCAGCCAGCTCCTTGTTTCCTGTCTGCCATTATTGGCCAAATTGATTAATTCAGGTGTGCTTGACCTCAGTAGTCATGGCAACAATAATCAGACACACCTGAATTAATCAATTTGGCCAATAATGGCAGACAGGAAACAAGAAGCTGGCTGAAGTTCAGGAAGTAGTGCAGCTGGGCATAAAGCCAATTAATGACAGAGTTTTCATTTTTGGGCGAGTTCTATGTACACATACTTTTGGAGTCTGGATGACACTGTGGTTACACATCGGAATGTTTAAATAAGTTTGCGCAGCGTTTTTCTATATGCACATGTTTCCATATGCATGTGACAGTCAATACCTCGTGGTCGTTTACAGATGACTCCATGTGTGCGATTTTTACAGGACCCAGGGCTCCAGAGGCCCGTGTTGCTCTGAACCCAGAAGCAGCTGTTGGCGGACAGCATGCTCAGATTAGCATCCTGCTGCTCCCAGTTACTGTAGTCCACTACTTCACTGGCGGACCACTCCAGACTGCCTTCTGTAGAATCAAAGACAAACACGGAGGTCTAAATAAAGGAGATCCAAATTTAAGGTCAATAAAGAAAACAAGTGTTAATTATTAACCATCTTGCCTTTGGAGTTAAAGACCATTCCAAGCCAAGCGCCGTGGGCCTGTTGTTGGAAACTTTGCATGTGCTCCCACACAAAACCATTCTCGTTTTCATCTAATATTGACAATAACTTAGCTCCCACTGAGAAAGAAAAAAAAAAAACAAGATTACACAAGTTTTATTGTGTTATATGTTCCTGTGCTGTTCTTGTTGCCTTTTCCTGTGTGTGGACGTTACCTTTGCCACACATGCGTATGGCCTCGTGTTTAAACTGTAGCTCGTGCAGGATGAACGAGTAGCAGTGGTTTCTGAAAGGAACCCAGGACCAATTACCTACAGGATGTGGGCAAATACCTGGATACATCCACCTGTGGTCTATCCTTCTCTCTGACACAGAAACAGAACAAGCAAAATGCTATTAGAACACACTTGCAAATGTAGCGCAAAAATAACACCACAGACACAGATCCAAACGCACATTGACTATGTCTGGAATGGAACACCAGCATACCTGTATTAAATTTGTAAAAATAGTTTTTAGTCATTTAAACTAATGTGGAAAAATTAGAAGACAAACACAAGTTTAACAACTTACAAAAATTTGATATTCCTTAAACAAACTGAAATATATAACTAAAAACTGAAATAAAAAAGCTGTATAGAATTAAAAAAAGCAAATGACTTAAACTAAATCAGGGGTGCACATAAGGATGAAAAAAACGATGCACAGCAGAAACAGTGGAGGGCTGAAGGACATTTGCTTTAAGTACCAGAGTAGGATTATTCTCCATCTCTGTTAAGAAAGCAATCATGATTATAAGTCATTGGAAATTATTAAAATGGAATTAATGGAATTAAAAGCGTCATTGGAAAACTTTGTTAAATGTAGATATGACATGACAAAATAATGTTCATTATGGCAAGCGTCAAAGTATAAACGGTCAGAATGATCGCTATGGTCATTCTAGAAGTTTGGAATTCTGGTAGTTATAGTGCTCCAAAATGTACATACTGTACAAAGAATCTTACAAAAAAAGTACAGCATGCCATTCTGAAATATACTGTAACATGTTCTTACCCGTGTTAATTTCACAGATGGCTGCATTTAATTTTGTATTACAAGCAGCCACAGTCCATTGGCCCTCAGTGGTCATGTGACCACATCCATACATATGATTGGGCTCTCCATCCCGCCAGTCACTAAAAGAGATCTCCTCTTCGCCCAACCATGTGTAGCTTCGCCCCTGGAAATACAAGAAGCTTTTGCTGAAGCTCTGACATGTCAGGAGATGAGACGAACAACATGCACAACATGTCACTCACCCCATCGTTGTGTAGTGCAATCCATGCGGGCTTGCGGAGAGTGCTGAGGAGAAGGGTGAGGTAGGCATGTTGCCGTGGGTCCCGTACTGCTGCCAGTGTTCCATTAATGGATTCACACACCTGTAGAGCTGCATCCCAGTCCAGACTCTTCTGCAAGATCCGGTACTGCACGCCATTGAACTCTAACGAGCCATCTAATGATGGGGGAAGAGGATCCAGGCTAGGGGGCAGGGCAGGGTCTGGAAACACAACCACACAGGAAATATAACACAGCATATGCAGTGCATATTTGTGTGTGTCTGTGAATTTGAGATGTTCCTGTACCTTTATCCTTCATGCAGATGAAGCCATGTTTCTCTGCGTCACACTTGCGAGACGCCCACAAGCCCATCATCCTTTGAGGACTACCGTGGAAAAGCACTACGCAGTTACCCTAATGGGACACACATATTCATATTGATGGGTACATTTATAAGTTTACAAATAATAGATACTACAGACAGACAGACATACACTGTAGATAGATAAATAAAAAATAAATAAATAGAGAGATAGACAGATAGATAGACAGACACACAGAGAGACAGACAGATATATAGACAGCCATATATATATATATATACAGATGGATGGATGGATGGATGGATGGACGGACGGACGGACGGACGGACGGACGGACGGACGGACGGACGGACGGACGGACGGACGGACGGACAGACAGACAGACAGACAGACAGACAGACAGACAGACAGACAGACAGACAGACAGACAGACAGACAGACAGACAGACAGACAGACAGACAGACAGACAGATAGATAGATAGATAGATAGATAGATAGATAGATAGATAGATAGATAGATAGATAGATAGATAGATAGATAGAGTCATTCATAAGAAAAACAATCGAGTACCGGGCTTTTCATTTGTCTGTTGTCCACTGGTTCTCCAGGGGCCCAGTTAGTGTAGCTAAGCAACCCAGGTTCAAACCACCTGAACTGAGCCTGAGATTCTGAAGTGAGCCCCACCCACACATGGAAACTACTGTTGGGTAACACAGTCATGAGGAACGCTGATGAGAGAGAAAGAAATAGATGCAATTCGAGGTTAGCCTCGTTTCCTAGCCTAGTTTCCATTCACACAAGTTATTGCAACACAAAACAGCACCACACACATTGGGGCATGTTAGTCCCAAGATTCATAATAGTTATCTATATGATTCTTATACTTTCATAATTTTTTTTTCGGCGTAACCCAGCTTCACTTCTGTAGTGTGTGTGAGTTTGATTTACCCTGAACTCTGTGGTTTGGCACTGTCACTAGCGTGGCTCTTTGTGTCAGACACATCTTGGAGGCAGCCTCCCACGTGCTACGACTCGACAGTTCCTCTCCAAACACCTTATAACACTGTTGAAAATGAGGGAAAGAAACAGAATTCAGAGATTAATGATATGTGAAAATGTGAATATTCCTGGGAGAAAGGCCAGATCAGTATTTCCTTACATTCTAAAACACATCAAGAAAGTCAGCACACTCTACCATAGAAGAAGTCATCAAATGTGAGATTAAAACAATATTTTACTGGAAAAGCGCAAATGTTTCGGTCACATTGTCAATGTCAAGCTTACAATGCTTAGCGCAGGAGCCACCTTAATTTAAGGAGTCACGTGGTTGCATAGATCTCATGATCAACCAATATTATCAGCATCAATTAGGTAGAAATAGATAGTTTACATCAAATTAGAGATTAATAACTACTTATTAAGTAAAATATATAATCAAAATGTAATATCTTGCTTCATCAGTGAAACAAAATTTTCTGACTGGTCTGACTTTTATCCCTTTATCCCTGTTTTTAAGTCAAAGTAAGGATACATTTCTTAAAAAGTGTAAAGTTTATATATATATATGAAGAGTTCAGATGCAAAAGCCTCTAAATGCCATTTGAAATTTTCTTCTTTAATGATGATTTATGTCAAGCTTCTATATTTAAGTTCAGTGATTTCACTTAAATGGCAATAAAGATTACCTATTAATTGTTATTTAAGTGAAATTACTGAACTTGAATATACAAGTTTGATAAAAATCATCATTAAAGAAGAAAATTTCAAATGGCATTTAGAGGCTTTTGCATCTGAACTCTTCATATATATAAATTAGATGAACCTAAAACCAAAAGGCTGAAATAAAAACAAAATTTGAATGCAAAAAGATTTTTTTTTAACTACAGCGTAGCCTTGCAAGTGTAAAAGCACATTATGGGAGTGGATTTCTGACCTTGTGTAGAAAAGGACTCCAGCCCTGGGGGCAGCCGGCGGGTATGAGCGGAGGAGCGGGTGTGGGAGGGATGGTACCCGTCACATTTACCCTCTTACACACGTACGGAAGATCGACGTGACACCTCTGTTCTGACCAGTCGCCTGAGAAAACATTAAAGCAATTCACTTAACTCACTGCTGTTGAATCACATATTAGTCCCCAAAATAACTTGGACATTCAAAGGTGTTGAACCTTAAGCCTATGGACCACTAAGTTTATTAAATTATAAATGTTTTAAAATGTCCAGTCAAATTCCGGTGCATATCAAATCAAGGTAAAGATGACATGTTTTCAGGTCAAACCTTTTGAGGCGGAGATTTGGACACATTTGGAGTCTTTGCTGATTGGTCGAGGCTGTCCTAGTCCCCAGGACACATAGTTAAGCACCGAATGATCAGACCACCTTAATCTCCCATCGTTCTTAAATGTGTGTAACCCAACCCACCACAGATCATTTTCTTTTCGGGACATCTAGACACAGTGAAATATACAAAAAATGGTTGGTATTTCAAATACATTTCATATACAGTTAAGATGAAAAGAGAGCTCCTCCGGTCAATTGAGCTCATTTTTTTGTACATTTGGAGTGCTGTCAGTACAAAGAAAAACGAACAAAACTTGGTGTTGCCTACACTGTGTTATAACACTGTATAAAACTATAACACTGTGACGATAACACGGTGTTGGCAACACAGATTTTTGTCGTTTTTGTCTGTACTGACAGCACTCCAAATGTACAAAAAAATTAGCTCCATGTTAAAATTGACCGGAGTTCTCCTTTAAAAGTGTATATATATATATATATATATATATATATATACATATACATATACATATACATATATATATATATATATATATATATATATATATATATATATATAGAGGAGAGTGTGTGTTTGTGTTGGAGCAGAGTTTGTGTTTGTGTTATGTGTGCGTACCTTGCGTAAAGTGCTAACCAAAAACTGATTCTCCTTAGGAGAGTGCATGGAGACAAGAGACGCATCGAACCAGGAGCAGATCCTCTGAGCCTGGTCCCACGTGGAGCGATGTTCAAACATTTTATACTGGGCTTCCTCAAAGTCAACCCACTCTAAACCAGTGTCTACACAAAGACACACACTTATAGTAATCTCATATTACTTAGATTCAAACTCACAAACAAGTCTGTTTCGATTATAATACTGTGTTATACTTCTAAAGGCTAAAAAAAGAAGATAACATGGTAACGTGCAGTGTGACAAACCTTCATGGCTTTCGGGTTCCTCAACTACCTTCCCTTTGGGTATTTTGCAGATCCAGTCTAGCTCAGACTCACAGTGTGATACCAGCCAGTTAGTGTCAGCCATGTTAGCTGCTCCACACTCAGCAGAACCATAATTCCCTCTGCCAAAGTTCTGATAGGCCACCTGAAAAAGAAAAAAAGATTATAGACTTTTTATTGTAGAATTCCAAGCAAAAAGCTACAGTAGTGTGGTGGTACTATAGTAAAGTAATGGTAACAGATCACAATACCATGGTACATTGATATTTACCAAGGTACTTCAAAGAATACAATGGTAGTACATTTTTGTTAATTTGATATTTTAGTTCACCCAAAAATAAATTTAATTTTCTTCATTTTTGAGCACAAAAAGTATTCTCGTAGCTTCATAACATTAAGGTTGAACCACTGTAGTTACATGGACTGTTTTTAACGATGTGTTTACTACCTTTCTTGGCCTTGAAAGTGGTAATTACATTGCTGTCTATGGAGGGAAGAAAGTTCTCAGAGTTCTTCATTTGTGTTCTGAAGATAAACGAAGGTCTTATGGTTTTGGAACAAAATGAGCAATTAATAACAGAATGTTTATTTTTGGGTGAACTAACCCTAAGAATCTATTTTTGCTCTATGGCAGTGGCTCTCAAACAGGGGGTCGGGGCCCACTAGAGGGCCTCAGCAAACTTCCAAAGGCTCTCATAATTATTTAAAATTAGACAAAACAAGCACTAAATTCAACATTCTTAATTCATACTGGAAATCATTTATTTTCCAGGCTAAGTATTAAAATAACCATTCATATTATACAATGAAATACAATGAAAAATTCACAGTATTTTCAGAAACTCACAGCTGATCCGTCACTCCATGTCCAACTCTCACTATTCCGGCGTGAAATCCCGATCCATATCCAGTGCTGCTCATGATCCTCTGCCTCCCTGTCCACACAGCCAATCAGAAAGCAGAACTGTTAGACACTACTATACCTTTAACAGGCAGTTTTCACATGATGCATTCTACTCATAAAAGGTAAGTTCGACTAAATGAGGCGCTGCGAAGACCAATTGCAATGAAATCTGATTATAAATTTTGTTAAAGACGAGACCAGCTGCCCCAAATCAGCTGCACAGGCTCTGATGATGACACAGCTGTTTTGCGATTGGTGATGCTCACAAATTTGTGCTCACAAACTCTTCTCATGTAATCTTAATGTTATATTCAATATAACATTAAGATTAATAAGATATAATAGATGAAGATATAATATATTGTGTCATATTTATCAACATAAATAAATTTTAAATGTTTAATATATACATTTATATTATTATATAGCCTATATAGTACATATATAGCCACTTTATCAGTATTTAAATACTATAGGCTTTATTCTTGTACATTCTGCACTGTATTAAGCAGTACATAAAGTAGTGAATGAAAAATGTTTCTGTTGCTTCATGACAACGTCTGAAACTTCACTCAATTTGACAAATATTACATTTAATGCACTTCATCTGTACGCAAACACCTCGTGAGCATCACTACAGGATTACAGGAAGCGGAAAGTGTCTGACTTCTTGTCTCCGTTTTCAACTCCTCCCCGCCTGCAACAGGCACATCTTGCCCGTCAGCGGAAGCCTACTATAGTTAACTATTGTTTAAGATAATAACTAATCTTACACTTAAAAAACAAAGACATTCTATTTCTGGAGTATTTGAGTGTAAAAACTGGTGAATAAAGAAAACTTTATAACAACATGAATTCTCACACCCTCCCTCATATGTTGCAAACACAAACCTGTACCCTTCATCACACACACACACCTACCCGAAGGCCTCATGGAGGATCTGGAAGACAAAGGCCTCTTCCTCCGGTGTGCTGAAGCTGGCGAGCTGAGCTCCATGTTTCTGGCAGAATTTGTGAGCTTGAATCCAAGTCAATCTCTTCTCCAGTGCACTTGCATGAAAGACCTACAAATGAACAACGATCACTGACACCAGGGCTGGACAAAATTAAGTTTTTAAGAATATGCTCAGTTTTAGATCTGAACAGCAACACTAACAATCAGAATGACAGGAAGAAGAATTTACTGGATACTTCAACTCAAAAGATTTGTGATTATTAATTTTGTGATAAATTTGTGGTCATTAATTGTGACAATTTATTTCATGATAGGTTTACTTATTTCTAAACAATTATATTAATGCAGTCATCAAAAAGAGAATTTAATTTCAGCACCATGAAATATCCATGACTTGTTTGACTGCATTGTGAAGACTTTAGGTTAAATTAAGAGAGCAATCTGGGAAAATAAATGTTTAAATTGTCAATATAATACAATCTATCTGGAAAGATTCATACAAAAAAAAAACCCTGACACTAACATATAACATAAATTAATTTGTTCACTACTTTTCACAATACACTTTGTTTTAAAGCAGCTTTACAGAAAATTATGTTATCATTGTGTTAATTTTAATAATATCTAAATTTCTTCATGCCTCATAGTTGCATTTAGCAGACTAGTGCTGGGCCATAACATTAGTTTACATTTTGCAACGATACAAGCAATCAAGCAGTTGAGATTTACTAGTATATATTGCCCTATGTGAAGAGAAATCTTTTTATAAAGAGATAATAGAAATGAATTTTGAAATTTAAAAACAGTTTGATTTGCTATATTGTATATTTCACTTTATGTGAATGAACTGTATAGAACTAGATACAGATTTACATATAGAATCTGCATCCAAATGCAAATTCAGTTCAAATTGGAATTTACAAGGTGTTTACAGTTCCAAAGTGGTGCACAGCTGTGACAGACATACCTTGTAGCAGTGGTGGAACGTATTGGTGCTTTTCCATTCTGAAGGGCATGACCCTGTCAGGGAGGGTGTAGGCTGAGGAGCAGGAGGGATGGGGATGAGAGAAGTGTCCTGATTCTGTTTGCAAATGTATTTGGAGCGGACGCTGGCACAGTCCTTCACCTCCCACAGACCCATGGCCTGACCTGCCACCATCACCACACAGCCTCCCTTCATCCGTACTGCACATCAAGCAGGTTCATGATTAGCATTTTTATGGTTTAGTACCAAATGATAAAAGGAATGATATACAGACACAAGCCATTCAGGTGCACACATGCTCATCTCATAAATACGGTCGTGTGTGTTTCTGCACCTGGTTCGTCTCTGTTCCAGTTGGTGTATGTGAGCTCTTCTCCCGTTATCCAGTGGAAGGGGCCGGTGCTATTCTCATTATACAGGCCGAGCCAGAACTGATCAACAGACCGTCCAAACACCAGGCTGCTCACAAAGGCCTGCTCAAACCTGGAAAAACGCACATGAGCACCTCATAAGTTACTCTATAATTTAGTGATTTCAGGAAAAAGCACACAAGCTGAATACAAATCCAGTCCATGTTGCTAGGCTTGTGTCCAGTACCTGTTATTAATAATGGCGAGCGTAGCATTGTTGCTAGCGCACATTCCTTTTGCATCACTAAAGGTTAGAGATTCTTCTCCAACCTTGAAACAGGAAGGACTGTGCCATCTCCAACCCTGAGGAGATTCACCAGAGGAAAAGAGTTTGCTGGGTTATAATGCATTATATTATTCTTCTAAAAATATTGCACTGATAGATGCTCCCAAACAGTTCAGCATTTTCTTTTATTTTTACCTAATTTTTTATTTTTATGTTTTATGTATTGATACACCAAGAAAACCATTTCTGTAAGGTTCAAACTTGTACACACACTGACACCCACATTTTTAGGAAATACACTTGGCAAGAGGCGGGAACTTGACCTGTCTGCCCTGCCGGCTGTCTGTTAAAGTCATAACTGAGAGACAGATGTGTTCTCTCATTGTCTGATAATGACAAACTCACAATGACTTTAATAAACATTAGATTCTCTAACTAGATTTTCATCTACAGAAAGTGCTTGCTAAGCAGCAAAAGTAATGCCTTATAAATTAATTGCAATTTGTAAAGCTCAATACAGGAAGAATGTGGAAAAGAGATTAACAGTAATATGCAATGTAGATACATTATGATTTTAAAAGTTTGGGGTCAGTAGGATATTTAAAAAAAAAATTTGAAAGAAGTCAAGAAGTCTAAGTCTTAATGCTAATGCTCCAATCTTCAGTGTCACACGATCCTTCAGAAATCAGTCTAATACGCTGATTTGCTGCTTAAGAAAAATGTGTTATCATTATCAATGTTAAAAATAGTTTGCTATTTAATATTTTTTGTAGAAATCCTGAAAATGATTTTCAGAATTCTTTGATGAATAGACAGTTTGAAAGAATAGCATTTATTTGAGATAAATATTTCTTAAAATTATACTGTAAATGTCTTTACTGTAACTATTGAGGCATTTAATGCATACCTACTGAATAAAAGTAAAATCTTTGAAAGGTAGCGTAAATAAATCAATCATAATAAACCAATCAATATTCAGTAGGCAAATTTTGTGCTAATGGAATTGCTGACGGTTAGATTCTAATGAATGATCATTCTATCAATGTAAGTCAAAAATTGCTGAAATGATCTACAAAATGAAGTTTTAATGGGACTGGAGTCCCAAAAGTTAATTGTGAAGTAGAAAAATAAAAGGAAAATTAAAAAAAAAATACTGGAAAACAATAACAATGTAATTATATGAAACTGACGAGACACACATCACTTTTACTAATGCTCTAATGTGATTAAAACAACCCCCAACCCTAAATATTCAACCGGAACAAACAACCATCCATTTGAGCTGCGGATATAATGATATCTCAAATTGTGAGGCTTACTGAAGAAATGTGTGCTTTTATTTCTAAGATCCCACAGACATACATTAGAGGAGGGCCTGAGTCATATCTCTAGAGCAGACCATCACAGTGAAACCAACCAACCAGACCTGCAAAGCAAGCATCAAACTAAAAACCAATCTAAACACTTTTACAACCAAAGAGCAATGCCCTGGTTTTGCATGTGCAAGAAAAGAAGTAACTTAGCCAAACAGTCTAGTAACCTCTGAACTCTGACCAAGCTAATGGCATCCAGGGTCACAGTTCTTATTTAACAGGGTCACAGCAAGATAACTGCAATAATGCACACATTCAAAACAAAGGGGTTTCATGTAGAGAGACTTGAAAGGAATGGGTGGAGGGGTGAGCGAGGCAATGAGAATGAAATTTCGCCGACGTATGCATATTTTGTGTCTGTGAGTGCAACTTGGTCCATGACCTCAAACTTTTTTGAAAACAGTTATGAGTTATGAAGACTAGCGTGTGTGAGTCAGACTTCTCTGTTTATTGTATGCTTGTGGCAGGTCTAGGTCTACTGACCACATCTGGAGTTTTAACAGCATGACACAGCAGCGACTGTGAATAGAGGCTTTATGCAGAGAGAAAGAGGGCGACAGAAAGTATGTAAGGGGAGGGGATCCAGCTAAACAGAAGAAACAAACAGAAGTCTGCAGGAGCTGCAGAGAACAAAACAAGAACGGATAATTACAGGGTTAAAACAAATGAAAAGGGAAGAATGACAAAGACGAATGGGAGACGGAAGGACTAAGGCAACAGAGTGATTTACCCGTTTGCAGCCGTGGTCCTCTATCCGGTCGTCAGCCTTCTGAGCCGGTTTCTTACAGATCGAGGGCAGCGAGTAATTACATGGGCTATCGTTCCAGCGGCCCTCCTACAAACACACACATACTGTATAATGAGGGGTTATTGCTATGAAGCTGCTGTAAATTTAGCCTTTTAGGATCGCAGTCTTAATCATGAGTTTAAAGAAAAACAGATTCATATCCATTAGCATCAGTCAGAAACTTCTAAAAAGGATAAGGTTTGAGAAAACATTGCATTAACACACTGTACCTTTAACTGAAACCTTTAATTGAATCCCAAAACACACCTGCCAAGAACCAAGAGTTTATTTCATCCAAAAATTATATATATATATATATATATATATATTTTTTTTTTTTCATTTTTATAACATTTTTAAATTACAATTAAGCTCATTCTACATGACTAAATATTCAAAAGTTGTTGTACATGTAATCAAAAGTTTGGATTTTGTTATGCTATTGAAAGAATTCTCTAGATTGAAATCATTCTGATATGCTTCCCAGATAACATTTGTTTTTATTATCAATGTGTAAAACAGTTAAAGGATTCTTTGATGAATAGAAAGTTCAAAAGAACAACATTTATCTGAAATAGAAATCTTTTGAAATAGTCTTTACTGTCTATTACTGTCTTTATTATTTATATTCTTTCAAAAAAATAAAATAAATCTTACTCACCCCAAACTTTTGGATGCTAGTGTATAATGTTACAAAAGCTTTCTATTTCAGATAAATACTGTTCTTTGGAACTTTCTATTCATTAAAGTATCCAGAAAAAATCATTTGATCAAAATATCATTTCTGAAGTTATGATGATGAAAATTCAGCTTTGCCGTCACAGGAATAAATTACATTTTTAAACATATTCAAAAAGAAAACAGTGGATCAAATAAATGCAGCATTGGTGAGCTGAAGAGACTCCTTTTACGTTAAAAAATCTTACTGATCTAAAAGTTTTGAACAATACAGTGTGTGAATACACACAACATATAGTAATATATACTCACAGGACCCCATATGGTGACACAATCCTCGTTAACGCTTCGGAAATTGTTGGGTTCAAACGGATGCCAGTAAGTGAAGATGACTGGAGTGCGATCCGTCCATTCAAAGTTCATCTGCATAGCTGTATCATGTAGACCAATCCACAACTCCTCTATGTCTAAGAGACAGGCAGAGAGAGAGTCTGAAACATCATGGAGATTGTGCCAAATTCTAAAACATATTAAGATTATTTCTTTGCTTTTCTATTAGAATTATTATTATATTTTATTTTTAATGTATTATCTTAAAATGAACCAAATTTAGTGAGGTTTATGCTCAACAAAAAGAAAAGACAATTTCTTGTTTTTACTGAAAAGACTATTTATAAATAGGCATTAGCATGTCTATACCTTTCTTCATATGCTTAGTGATAAATTCGAGTGCTGGGAGGGTGTGAATGCTAACAAGGTTAGCCTCCATCTTCTGACACATTTTGTGGGCGGAGCTCCAGTCCAGGTTGTCTGAGTTTAGCCTATAGCAGCCCGCCTGGAAGTTCTGCCAGCCTACATCACACTGGTACCGGCCGTCATCTGCCCAGGAGTCTGTTTCACACACAGACACAGGTGAAATCTTCAAGAACAAAACAGACGTTCAGGTAGATCCAAACGTGAAAAAAAAAAAAAAAATTTTTTAAAAAAGCATGCAATTTTGGGTCAAGATACTTAAATTGCATGTCTGGGCAAGACAAGGTTTACCTATGAAATAAATCAAATCATATTAAATCATTTAAAGTATAAGTGTAAGCAGTGGTCACATTGCTCTGTACATTTATATGTGAACCACAAGCCACAAATGTGCATTCACACACGCTGCGCACATACCTGTGGTGAAGGGGTCGAGTGTGGCATTCGGTCGTTTCTTGCAAATGTAAGGCAGAGCTACTGAACAGTCCCGGTTGTGCCAGCGGCCCTGAGCATCGGTGCTGATCACTCCACAGTTTTCCTCCTCGTCATAGCTTGGCATTTCTACAACACAAACACACATGAGATAATAACACATCATCCCTAATAGTAATGCAAATGAGCTCCTACATATCCTCTGTTCCAAATAACATAAAAACTACTAAGAACTCTAAAGAGAGCAGAACAATGTAGAAAAAAAGTCTTAAAAGTAAAATATAGTTTCATATATAAGAAAAATATATAGTTAGCTGGTTATTATTAGTTTATATGCTGCGTGAAATCAGCGTATTGTTAGGTCATGATCAGAGATCTAATAATGACCAGCGACTTAAAGCTGCAGTCCGCTGTATTTGTCGCCATCTCTGTTTGAAATCTGAAATTGCAGTTATTCGCGGAATTATCAACTTTACGTGAGTTGTACCTCGGCACGGCACAGCGCGGATGAATAATAATTTTCACCGTAAAATGACATCTGAAAAAGTAAGTAAAATCCACTTTTGTTCTGTTTCTGACCAACTGATCGCACTAAATCGCGCTGATTAAATCTAATCGCTTATCATATCATGTAAAACCATGCAAATTTGACTTTGTTCTCAAATTCTCAAATAATTAGGTGCTCAAGAATCATTTTTATATTTTTTTTATCATTGATTTAGTTTTGTGGTAGTTTGACTTAAACAGTTGACTTGAACTTAAACAGTGTAGCTGTCATTATATGAAAATATTTGACTGCAGAATGCTTCAATTGTCCAGAATCACATATTACACAGTTGCTACCATTTTTAATAGCAAGTTACTAATTCAGTGTCAGGGTGGGTGTGTTCTCACCTGTTTCCCAGTTTAGGTATTTGAGAGGGGCGGAATCAGCCCACTGCCAGCCACCATTGAGATCCAAGTCATTCAGTCCCATCCACAGGGTGGCGCTGTACCCAGTTATCAAACCTACGGTACACACACACTTTATAAACACATTCCGCACAGTTTAAAACAAAAGTGAGAGAAGCAATTCTGGTCTTGTTTTTCTGCATTTCCCAGAATCATTTCATTTTACAGTTTTTCTCAATTGCTTTGGCACATTTTTCGAAACAGTCTTAACATTCTCTAAACTGTGAGTGCAAATGTCACAACTGTTTGCAGGAACTTCAAAACTTTATAGCATGTCTGCAAAATGTAGCTACTCACCCAAAACATGTAATTCATACTTCAAAACCTAGTTATTTTGTCAATAATTTGGCCAAGGCCACCAAAATCTAATGTATTTTTGTCATTGTGTGAGCCACACTGGTCAAAATGTTTAGTTGTTTTTTCACCACAACAGTCAACCATGAAAATTAAGGGTTTACTGTAAACAAATCTCATATTTGTTGAGAAAAGTCAATAGTATGTAGAAAAAAAAATTCTATAAACATTTGTATTTTTACAGTGTTTATTTTTGTACTTCATGTGTATATACACAATACAAGTGTATTTACTGTACATGTAAAGTAACTGACAAGAGTAACAAGATTTCACTTTACATTTCATATTTGTGTATTACCACAAATACACAAACAACAAATAACATTCATGAAAAAAAAAAAAAGAAACAAATTATTATCGGTGGACATCTTGTCGCTCACGTTGGTCAGGCCAAAGATTTTCATCAACTTCACATCTGATGTTACCATTGCCACACACCGTGGAAAAAATCCCCTGCAATGGTCAGATTTATGACATGATCCACAAGTGTGGCTCTGATTTCATCAGAGACTCTGACTCTTCTATTTCCACCTCTTCCTCGATTATTTCTTCCTCTACCACCACCACCATGTATTCTTACATGCCTTCCAATTGCTCTTCCATGAGCTTGTTGCTGCAGTTCAGGGTTGTGAATGTCCTCCATTCTATATATACTATATATATACTCTCTCTATATATACTCTACTCTCTCTCTCTCTCTCTCTCTCTATATATATATATATATATATATATATTCCCAAAGTTGATTGGTTAAATGGTTAAATGGTTGATTCATATTAGAGGTAATTTGAAATTAGATCGCGAATGCAATTAGAAGTCATGTGCCAATTTAGCAAACATTACAAACAATGTCAATGTCAGATATATTTTAGAATATACATTCATGTATACTAAGTATGATAATTGAATAGATCGTTTTGAATGTGATGGCTTACACAATAAAAAATGCCTGAGAAGTTCTGAAGTGTTTGACAGTGTAAGTGAGAATCGAGTCATCAGTTTTGATCAACAAGCCATATACAATTATTTGTTGTCCAAACTGCAGACAGTTGTATGTACTCTTTGCACACATGTGCCAAAGCATTTGCAATTTTCTCAAATCAATAAGAAATTCCAATCTGATGTGAACAAGAAGCGAATTGTTCAGCGATATGAACTTAATGTTTTGGGAAATGAAAAAAACATTTGAGAACTGAGCCAAAGCAATTGAGAAAAACTGTAATCTCTTTCCAAACCAAATCATTTAACTAATGTAATGAATGTAATCGTGTTTGTTTGCCTCTGTCGCTCACCGTTGATATAGATTTGTTCCTCAACTTTAGTGATGCTGAGCAAGTCTGCTCCCTGCTGTTGACAGCTGGTTCGTGCTTCACTCCAAGACAGCGTGGCCTGAAAGTTAAACTGGTAACAGTTATCCATCAAAGGGTTTATGTCCCAAAATGTCTCACAGTCGGCACCTTTGGAAAGAGAGAGGGATGGATTTTAGTGAGCAGGAATGTGTACAGTAGTCTCACATTAGTCTCGCCAGACTAAAACAGTGGAAGAATGTCCTGAATTTAACAGGTCAGGTCTGTTAATGACGTGAATGTTCAGCGGAATTGACTCACTCTTTACTGGGCAGAAGCCCCAGCGTTGGTCCTTTCCGTAATCATGGGTCGTGGCACACCAGTGAAAACCATCTTCCCTGCCCACACTGGTGCAGCTGTGGAACCACTGGCTATCATACAGGAAGGGAAAGTAGCATGGGCTGCCGTGAGAGTTTCCTTGGATGGTGTAGATTTCTATGGAGAAGAAGAGACAGAGAGCACTCATGATTCCCCAGGGGAAGACAGATATAATTCTAAAGCTTGAATATACAAACGTATAATGAATAAATGTAAATGTATAAGAGGAGAAGGATTTATCGTAATGTATTTTATTGCGTCTAAATCAGTTTTTCTCAGTCGCTTTGGTGCATTTCTCATATCACGGTTTACATTTGCAGTACAACCTCCAC